>NC_056737.1:884437700-884550200 GCF_019279795.1 Protopterus annectens
TACTTTGTACACTTTACAAAACTAAACAAATTTCAGGTGTAATTATAACCAAATATAAGCCATCACCAAACACATCCCACAGCACACATATTTCCCTACTGACCTGATCCATATTATTTCATGTTAAAAAATGCCTGGATCAGCCTTGTGTTCCATTTATCCATGATACAAACAACAATAAAGACAAACAGATTTTAACTGCATTTGCCAGCAAGTAAGATCACAAGGACAAATATATTAATGGAAAATGCATGAACTAATAACTGTCTTAATGGTTATACTTAGTGTGAAGATAGGCGAAGGCTGCCAGCCTAGCTAGATAGAATTTTGTAGATAATTCTGTCATTTGTAAATATTAATATAAGCCACAGGCTTGTTCTCTTAAATGGGAAAAAATGGTGTTAAATGTAGAACTGCAAAAATGTAACAGTGCACTCTGCTGTAACAAAGCTGATAAGTCAATTCTTTGATGTAAAAACTCTGAGCCGAAATGTCTATAAGGCATTCTGCCTATTGTTTTGAGGCCAGAGTTAATGGCTAGAATTTGCATGCATAATTTCTTTTATTGCTCTGGTTCCTGACCAGATCAAAAGGGCTATTAACCTCTGAAAGTCTGTTAACATGGGAACCAGAAAGAAATGATGTAATCTGAAATTAATCAGTGGTACTGTGTTATCGATTTAAGGACAGAAAATATGACAGCATTTGTCTTGAGAACATCCAACTCACCACTCTGCTTGTGTCTATATGTAAGTAGGATTTTAGAACTGTGTTTTCTCTTAGATATAGGTAGGAAATAGGAAGAGTAGACTAGTTTATTTTTCTGTGATGTCAGAACTTTTCTACTGTATTATTTTAAGTATTTCTCTGTAATCTCTGAACTCTTGAGTAGCACTGTGTAGTAAGAAGTATTGTCTTGTGTTTTTTATTTTATTTATTATTAAATATTTTAAACCTTTCAACTGTGGCTGTTTTGTGTAGAGATAATTTAAGCTCTAAGAGTACATTGCATGTGTATAGTGATACTATACCAAGTCACTCCAAATAAGTCTTAACTGTTCGGTTGCACTTACCATCTGGATAATAATAATGCACAGTATAATTGGACACTCTTTCATAAGGGCCTTTGAGTAGCTGATAAATATTAGCTGGGTGGTGGCCGTGATTTCTATGATATAGTCGGGGTGAAAGGGGCACAGCTGGAGAACTTGTGCCAGCCTTCCCCAGGAGTGTCTGTGTGGTTGTATAAACTCTTATCTCAAAGTGTGTGTGTGTGTGTGTGTGTGTGTCAGCTACTTGGGCAGGGACATGAAGCACTGGGTGGACAGAGAGGGTGCTGGAGGTTTTAGCTTGCCCACTAGGCTGCGATTGGACCCTATAGCTGTGCCAGTTGGGAGTCTTATTGGGGACCTGGTGATAAAGGGAGAAACCAGCCATAGACTGACTGTGATCTCTGTGTACTCTTAAGGGAAATTGTACTTTACTGTGTGTGTATTTATTATCCTTTCCCTATATGGATGCCCCTCACTGGTGTTAGTGGTAAGGATTGAGTCTCCTTGATTGCTGGGCCAGTGCACGGGTGTCACATATTGTTTGGCAGTGGTGGGATATCCACATCACATATTAATTGGTTGAAAAATACTAATTGGCTTGTAGTGGTGTGGGTAGAGTGAATTCCTGTAGCCTGTGTACAGTGATCACTGAAGGTGTTTCATACTCTGTATCAGCCATGCAGTGAATACTCAGAGCTCAAATCACAATTGTTTTATTTCTTTTGTTAGCTTAGTTAGTCAGGACGAGCAGGCAATATGTCAGCAGAGGAGTATGGAAAGCTGATAAAGAGCCAGCTGGCTGAGATGTGCCAGGCTAGGGGACTCGTGCATGGAAACCTGACTAAGGCAGACATGATTGCAGGTTGGTCACAGCTGCATCAGAAAACAGCAACCAGGAAGATGATCAGACTGGTAGTGGAGATGTACCACCCTCAGAGAATCGACAGCTCAACCTTTCTGCAGAGGACTTAAAAATCCATCTGGAGCTAAAGAGACTTGAGTTGGAGGCCAGGTATTTGGAAATAAAAAAAAGCTGAGAGACTGAGACATCTACAGGCTGAGGAGAATGAGAAACTGCTAAGCCAGGAAGCTGAGGAAAAGGAGAGGCAGAGGCAGCATAAGAAGGAGGTGTTGACTCTTCACTAGAGTCATGGAGGTAATGGGGAAGGGAGTAACTGGACCCCAGAAGCACAAAAGGTCAGTAAATTTCTTCTGCAGTTTAAAGAGGGGGATAATTTTGATAGTTTCATTCATATGTTTGAGAGGGTATGTAAACAGTATGATGTTGACCAAAGGCTCTGGGTATGGTTCCTGACCCCCTTACTCCATGGTAAAGCTGTAACTGTGTTGTTTAAAATGTCTGATGTTTAATGTTTTAATTATACTATGGTTAAGAACTGTTTGTTAGAATTGTTTAAGCTAACAATTGAAATGTATAGGAAACAGTTTCATGAACATAGATGCAAGGCAGATGAAAGTGTGTGTGAATACGTTGCTGAACTGAGCATTTATTTTCATAGGTGGGTGAGTGGATGTCAGGTCACAACTTTTGAAGGGCTTACAGATCTTTTGGTGAGGGAACAAGCCCTTAGCACTTTACCTGAGGACATGAGGATCTGGTTAGCTGATAGACAATGTGCTACTTCAGATGAGTTGGGGAAGAAGGGAGACCTATACCTAGCAAGCAGGGCATCCCTGCACAGGAAAGGGACCCCCAGTACTGGTCATGGGTCTAAAGGACCCCATGGTGGGCAGCACAGACTGCCCCAACAGAATCTGACAGTAGTAAGGTAGGCCACTAGTCCAGGTACATGTCCAGGACCTAGGGTTAAGTGTTTTGAATGCAACCAGTGGGGCCATGTGGCATATAGATGTCCAAGGAGGCAAGGTGGGGAACAAAAGATGAGAGAGCCAGTAAGTGAGAAAGACAAAATGCCAATAGTAGTTTGTCTTGAGACAACAGGGGTACCAAACTACCATCCTGCAGATGTCCTGATAGGGAAGGATTTGTATTAGGCAGTACCATGTGTTTATGCAGTTACACACAGTCAGGCTAGGAGACAAGCATGTGGGTCTTGTAGCCTGGGGGAGACCTAGAGAGACTGCATACTTGCAGCCAGGACTGGTGAGGTGGTTACTTCAGGGAGGGAGCTACTCTGTAGCAGTGAGACTGATGGTGAGCAACAGCTGCTTGTGGGTACTGATGTTCCCTTGGACAGAGTGACTGCAAAGGTAGAGATGAGTAGTAGTACCTAGGCTGACAATGAGGCACCACTGTCAGAGGATGCCAGACTTCCTGTGGAAGGGGAGCTGAGAAAGGTTACAAAGACAGAGTTGAGACATGCTCAGCTGTCAGTCCCTACACTGCAAGGCCTGAGGCAGGTAGTTAGTAAGGCACCTGATTCTCAAGGGAAGGGGGATTCTGTATACAAAGGGTTACAGAATAGAGAGTGGACCCCTGAGAGAGGGCTAGAAGGTGAGAGAATGCAGCAGTTTGTAGTTCCTAGAGCCTACCATCTGGTGCTTCTAGCTATAGCCCATGATATTTCCTTTGCAGGACATATGGACATAAAACGTACAAAGAGACATATTATGCAGAACTTCTATTGGCCTGGAATTTCCAGAGATGTAACAGGGTACTGCAGGACCTGTGAGCAATGCCAAAAGGTAGGCAAGGCAGGAGACAAGGTGAGAGCTCCTTTGATGCCTTTGCCTGTGACTGAGGAGCCATTTCAAAGGGTAGCTATGGATATTGTGGGGCCTCTGAGTACCCCAAGTTCCAAAGGGAAAAAGTATATCCTAGTAGTAGTGGATTATGCTACACGATACCTTGAGGCAATGGCTCTGTCTTCAACTGAGGCAGAAAAGGTGGCAAATGCTTTGTTAGAGATTTTCAGCAGGGTAGGCTTCCCAAAATAAATACTGTCTGACAGAGGTGCCAATTTCATGTCAGACCTGTTGGCTTGTCTGTGGAAGTACTGTGGGGTGAAGCACTTGAAGAGCACCCCCTACCACCCCCAGACTAATGGTCTGGTTGAGAGGTTAAACTCTACAATCAAGTCCATGCTATGGGCATTTGCAGAACAGTTTAAGAGGGAGTAGGACAAATATTTGCCCCATCTGTTGTTTGTTTACAGTGAGGTTCCCCAGGAATCCACAGGT
The DNA here is from genome assembly GCF_019279795.1 of Protopterus annectens. Lineage (NCBI taxonomy): Eukaryota > Metazoa > Chordata > Ceratodontiformes > Protopteridae > Protopterus > Protopterus annectens. Next base: position 884,441,915 of record NC_056737.1, read on the forward strand.
TTTTCTCCCTTTGAGTTGCTGTATGGGCATAGGGTGAGGGGACCTCTAGATTTAATTTGAGATGAGTGGGAAGGTGAATGTGAACCTCACAAGGAGTTTGTTGTGGCATATGTCCTAAACCTCAGGACAAGGCTCAGGGAACTCATGGGCTTGGCCCAGGAGAACCTGGCAGAAGCCCAACAACAGAAAAAGGTGTGGTATGACAGGAATGCTTGAGGGAGAGAGTATGCTGTGGGGCAGCAGGTAATGGTTCTCATTCCTGTCAGACACAACAAGTTGCAAGCAGCTTGGGAGGGACCCTACAAGATGGTAAGAAATGTAAGTGATGTTAACTACATGGTGGAACTGCTAGGCAGGAGGCAGGGGCACAAATTGCACCATGTTAACATGATGAAACCTTACCATGACAGGGAAGCCCTTGTGCTGAGAATTTGCAGTGGATTGCAGGAGGAGTCTGAGGGAGATCTGGTGACTGATCACCTCAGTGAGGCTCAGACTGACACCTCAGTGGAAGGGGTAGCAATGTCCCAGCAGCTATCTCCTACCCAAGTTCGAGAAATCCGAGCAGTGTTACAAGAGTTTTGGGGACATGTTCATTGGAAAACCAGGGTGCACCCACTTGGTGCAGCACCAGGTGGATACAGGACCTCAAAGGCCCATCAGGCAGGCCCTTTATAGAGTGCTTGAGAGAGTCAAACTGACTCTGAGGAATGAGATACAGGAGATGTTGGAACTAGGGGTGATTCAAGAGTCCAACAGTCCCTGGGCCTCCCCAGTGATGCTTGTGCCAAAGAAGGATGGCAGCACCAGGTTCTATGTGGACTACAGGAAATTAAATAGTCAGACAGAGTCAGATGCTTACCCTATGCCTAGGACAGATGAGGCTCTAGAGCAGCTGGGTGGGGTAAGTGTCTTACAACCATTGATCTTACTAAGGTTTACTGGCAGGTGCCCTTGACTCCCAGTGCTAAAGGGAAGTCAGCCTTTGTGACTCCTTTTGGCTTGTATGAGTTCACAAAGATGCCTTTTGGGATGAAAAATGCCCCAGCAACTTTCCAGAGGCTGGTAGATCATATCCTAGCAGGAGCAGGAGGGTTTGCCTTTGGTTACCTAGATGATATTGCCATCTACAGCCATTCCTGGCAAGAGCACCTTCAGCATGTCAGGGAGGTGCTTGGCAGACTACAGAGCCAGGGTTGACCATTAAGCCCAGCAAATGTCAGGTGGGTATGGCAGAGGTCTCCTACCTGGGACATAAAGTGGGGAGTGGTAAGATCAGGCCAGAACCTGCCAAAGTAGTAGCCATTCAGGCATGGCCTGCACCTGTTACCAAAAAGCAGGTGACGGCTTTCTTAGGGACAGCAGGGTACTACAGAAAGTTAGTCCCCAGCTCTAGTACCATAGCTGCTCCCCTCACAGAACATCCAACTCACCACTCTGCCTGTGTCTATATGTAATTAGGATTTTAGAACTGTGTTTTCCCTTAGATATAGCTAGGAACTAGGAATATTAGACTCATTTGTTTTTCTGTGATGTCAGAACTTTTCTACTGTATTATTTTAAGTATTTCTCTGTGATCACCGAACTCTTGAGCAGCACTGTGTAGTAACAAGTATTGTCTTGTGGTTTTTTTATTTATTATTAAATATTTTTAAACCTTTCAATTGTGGCTGTTTTGTGTAGTGATAATTTAAGCTCTAAAAGTACATTGCATGTATATAGTGATACTGTACCAAGTCACTCCAAATAAGTCTTGACTGTTCGGTTGCACTTACAATTTGGATAATAATATTGCACAGTATAACTGGACACCCTTTCATAAGGGCCTTTGAGTAGCTGATAAATATTAGTTGGGTGGTGGCAGTAATTTCTACCGTATAGTCTGGGGAAAAGGGGCACAGCTGGAGAACCTGTGCCAGCCTTCCCCAGAAGTGTCTGTGTGGTTGTATAAACTCTTATCTCAAAGTGTGTGTGTGTCAGCTACTTGGGCAAGGACACGAAGCACTGGGTGGACAGACAGGGTGCTGGAGGTTTTAGCTTGCCCACTAGGTGGAGATCTGGACAATATTGCTGTGCCAGTAGGGAGTCTTATTGGGGACCTGGAGAGAAAGGGAGAAACCAGCCCTAGACTGACTGTGATCTCTGTGTGCTCTTAAGGGAAATTGTACTTTACTGTGTGTGTATTTATTATCCTTTCCCTATATGGACACCCCTCAGTGGTGTTAGTGGTGAGGATTGAGGCTTCTTGATTGCTGGGCCAGTGCACGGACATCACACTTAGTACTAGAGATAAACTTCAAATGCCATGTTCATATAGATTTCAAACTGCAAACTGCAGTTATTTCTGTTGAGACGACTCAAACAACAACTTTTGAGGAGTAAGAAGGAGGTACACCATAAATACTGAATCCACAGAAACCAATATACGATGTCTGCAGGTTGTTAAACAAGAAACACGTATATCTGATTAGAAGAAAAAAAAAAGAAAATGCATAAAAACCTAATACATCAAATCTGTAATTAAAGAAAACTCAGATGCAGTTGTAATGGAAATCTTATTAGCTGTCTCACCTACCCATAAACTTACTTATAGTATGTTCAATGTTATTATTATAAAATTCTAGTCATAGTGCCTGCTTTAAATGAATACTGTCAACTACTGTCAAATTGTGTGTTGAGTGCACCTATTATTTGTTTAGTTTTCAATGGACAAATGAACAAAGCAGAAACAATTGTGTGCTTGAATGACATAGCTACATCAAGGGGAAATGGGGGAAAATAAAGATTGTGGAAATTAAACCTGAGATGTTAAACTTAGACTTAATCTGCCTAGTTCTATTTGGAGTACATGCAGTTGCTAAAAGATTCTGTGACCATTATAACTGCCAATAAAAAGTAAGGCATTTTTTTCACCTGGGGATCATTTCCTTCTTTCACTAAAAATGTCATAAAACACGTGGGTTATTCCTGCATAAAGGAAGGAGAAACTAACTGGCTAACAAAATCTGCCAGATGCCACTTGCACTCCCTTACTCCTCTTATCTTAGCTGTTTTATTACTAAAATGTCTTTTAAGTATAAGACTTCTGAAAGGGCTCTGGATATATCTACAGGAATACTTCACTGACATGCTGTTGGTATACTACTGCAATAAAGGACCTGTCTTCTCATGGAGGGACATATACAGGCAATATGGTGTATATATTTTAAAATATAATTGAAACAATGTTTAACAAATTACTTTCTATACACTTTCTGTATAATGCTATAAAGAAATGTATTTTTCTTTGCATTTGAGTGTTTTACAAGTAAGTTTAAGTTTTTATTTTATTTGTAACAATTATTCACCAAAATATTTAATGTATCTCATCAGGTAGCACTACCTGGCCTACCTTTATACCCACAGTCCTATCTAATGGGCACCTTTGGCTCTTTATTGTCATATCTCTTACTTTGTCAAGCAGAATTCTTTTCCTGTTTGACTCATGTCTTTGTAAACTATGCCACAGGGTTTGAGTTCTTTAGGAAAAGACTTCCATGTGTTTATAATCTTCTCTATTTAAGTAAGAAGGTAAGTAATAAGTAAACACATAAATAAATACATACATACATAAATAAATAAACCTGCCTCAAATTACGCCTGAATTTTTTGATATTTTTAAACTGAGCTTTATTGGCTTTTCTGAAAAATTCTTTTGAAATATTTAAAGTTTCTGCCATGCCTTCCACTTCCTATGATTCCTCAAAAAGACCCTTGTGGTCATTAGCCTAGTAAACACCTATGAACTTATGAATGCATAGCTAGCATCTTTACTCTTTTTATATTCTCTGGCAATTATATTACATTATTCAGTTGCCCTGCATTGTACAGGCTACATGTTTTACTATTATTTAAGCAACTGGTTAAAAATGCTGAGCCTTATGGGCCCTTTTCACTTACGGCTTGATAATAGGTTCATAGGTTCATACTAGGCTATCTGCCCTAGGGCATTTATAAGCCTAGCCAGAGTGTTGCCACCCATTTTAAATTAATTTTGCTATGCCCTTTTCTGAGGTTAGTATACTGTGCCTCTGTCTAACAGTGACACAGAAGTGATACCCGGGATAAACCTACGATCTCCCATCCACTCATCAAGATTCCTCTTGAAGAGAGTCAATGAGGGACTCTGCCTAACCTGGACTGGGATTTTATTCCAGAGTGAAGGGAGCCTCTGGGTTATGAATCTGTCCCTCCAGCATGTCCTATTTATTTCAGTGCTGAGGTTCAAGTCTCTCGAGCGCGTAGCTTGATGGGATTTGGATTTTCTGAGGTGCAGCATGTCCATTAATTCCAGGTTGGACATGGCTTTATATGTCAGGCACAGCCTCTGAGCAGGCAGTATGCCACTGAGTAGAGCTGGAGTTTCTTTAACCGGGCAGCATATGGCATCTGTTTGAGCTCTATGATCCTCTTGGTGAGGTACTTTTGGGGTCTTTCCAGTTGCTGCAGGTGTCTGGTAAGGTACATCCCGAAAGGGGCATTGTACTCAATTATGGGCCTGATGAGGGACGAGTAAAGAGGCACGATGACCTCCCCTGATCTAGATGTGAATCCCTTCATGATTAGGTGGGTTATATACAATGTTTTTCTAACCACTTTGGCCATGTGGTTGTCAAATGAGAGAATGCTATCAACTTGGGTCCCCAGGTCCCTAATTACTTCTTCTGTACTTAATGGATTATCACCTATGTGGTAATTTGTGGGCACTTTGTTTTTGCCAAAGGGGATGACTATACACTTTTGGCTTAGCTTGAGGCCATGGCTCTGGCACCAGTTGTCTGTTTCTATGAGGCCCTTTGGAGGATGCTTGTGTCGGCTGGAGTGTCGATTATGGCACCCAGTTTGCAGTCATCTAAGAACTTAGCCAGCCACAGTCCTTCCTGTTGGCCTGTACCTCGAGAAATATATACCGAACAAGAGAGGTCCCAGGACTGAGCCTTGTGGGACGCCACTTGTAACTGGTTTGGAATCTGACATGGCTCCAGCAATTCTAACCATGTGGGCTCTGTCCTTGAGCCAGTTTGCAACCCATCTAGTGACATAGGGGTTTATATTTAAGCTGGTGAGCTTATATATAATGCCCGAGTGGGGTATTGTATCGAAGGCTTTTGCAGGTCCAGGTAGGCTGTGTGGACCACCTTCCCCGTCAATGGCCTTGGTGACTGTTTCAAAGAAATCAACCAGGTTTAAGAGGCAGGATCTGCCATTAACAAAGCCGAACTAGGTAGGATCCAGTGTCTGTAGGTCCCCAATATCTTTATTTATGAGGTCCATGATGATCCTTTCCATAGCTTTGCAGACCAAGCTAGTCAGGCTTATGGGGCTTATAGTTTCCAGGATCCGTTGAGGCACCACCTTTGTGGAGAGGGACCACTGTTGCTGTACACCACTCTTTGGGTACATATCCTGTAGTAAGGCTGAGATTGAACAGTAGTTTTATGTTTGGGTTTAGCTCTTCTTGGAGTTCATGTAGGACCGAGCCCAGGACACCGCCTGGTCCCATTAATGCTGTGTTTTTGCTTTGGAGAGGGCAGCTCTTACCTGAGCATCTGAGATGTCAGGGGCAGCACTTTGCTGGGATAAATATTTGCCCTTTGGTGGGGGTTTGCGCTGAACCTGTGAGCTAGGATGTTGGGAATGTCTGTGGGGTTGGTGTATTTTTGTCATTTGGACTAATTCTGAGCATATCTGGGAATTCCCACCCAGGTTCCTAACATAACTAAAGAAAGCCTTGTGATTATCCTTAGTGTCCTGTGCAATTTTTCTCTCGAGGCTGGCCTTAGACGATTTTATGAGTGCCTGTAGTTTTTGCTAATACTAATCAGAGATGCCTTCCTTTTGGGATTTTGCTCTATCATGTAGTAGCTTCCTCCTTCTGTTGTATAGTCTGTTTATGGCTGGGGTCCACCAGACAGGACGCCTGCCTTTGGAGGATTGGGTCTTGGTTTTATTTGGGATTGTGATGATCCATGCATTCCTGAAGGTGTTCATAGAATGCGCTTATAAAGGATTCTGCGGTCTGGGCTGTATTTTCCACAGGCCCGGGGGCTTTGAAGGATTCCACCTCGGTTTTGAGGAGTGTGAAATTTGCTTTAGAGAAGTTTTTCACTGTGGTTTTCTGGGCAGAGGATGGAGTCGGGATGAATATCCAGTGAGATTAGTTTATGGTCTGATCTTACCAGTGAGGGATACACTTCTGGTCTGGAGCATACAGTCGCCATGTTGGTGATGATCAGATCCAGTATGTTTTCCCCTCTTGTGGGAGTGGTAACAAGTTGTTCCATAGCATTTGAGTTTATAAATTCTAGGAACCTTTGGGCTAGGGTGTTGGAGCTAGAGTAATGCTCCCAGTCTATGTTTGGGTAGTTGAAGTCGCCCAGTATAATGGTGTTTGGAGAGACCTTCATATTTTCCAGTGTTCTCAGGAAGGCCGAGTGGGGTTCCTGGGTTTGGGAGAGTGGTCTGTAGCAGGCTATAAACTGGAAGGCAGTTTTACCCACTGTTAGTTGCACGTGGATAGTCTCTGATGCTTGTTGTGCCACCAACCTGGAGGTGTGGGTATCTTTGATGAATATTGATACTCCCCTCCTTTTGTGGTATGGTCCAAGTTTTGGGGCCGAAAGCATGGTATGAGGTATAACCTGGTAGTGCTGGGGTGCTCGGGAGCCTTGAACCAGGTTTCTGTTACTGCACAGATATCGATGTTCTCCATGCTAAGGAGAGTTTCGAGTGCATGCATCTTGAGGTTTAGACTTCTGGCATTGAGTAGCATTACTCAGTTTCTTATCCTTGTGATACCTATGGAGGTGGGTTTGTCTTTTGAGCCTTGCCTAAAAAAGGCACTATGGGGGTAGCAAGAGCCTTTGTCAATATCCCAAAGCCCAGGGGTGACAGGTGCAAGCCGTCCCTAGCGGCATCGTGGCTTGTCGAGCATGTCATCCCAGGCTGACAGGCATTGATCCCCTTTGAATGACACCAATACTTAAGCCAATTGTTGAAATTGATCATCTTGTCTTCATATTGTGGCATCATTCTTGGTGAGGGTAAGATGCTACTCAAAGGTCAGGGTCATACTGGCCTGGGCTACATGCTCAGAGAGCTCCTCTATGTCTCTTTTCATGTAGTCCAGGAGGTACATCTCAGGTCATTCACACCGGCATGGACAATGACTGAGTTATATTTGTACTTGCCTTGGAGTGACCTGAGTGCTTGTGTTATGTGGCGGATCCTAGCGCCTGACAGGCAGCTCACCGTGACCTTCTCCTTGTTCAGCCTGGTGAGCGGGACGCCAGTGTGCCTGACGATAGAGTCACCTATTACAAGTGTATCAGGTGTGTTGTTTAGCCTTAAGGGCTGTGACTGTTCGGCACACTGGCTTTGTGAGCTATGTGTTGCACGTGTTTTGTTTTGGGGTCAAATCCCAAAATCATATGCATAGGTACAGGTCAACATGACCAGTACTGCAAGAGAGGGAGAAAAAGTTTATTATATGAGGGAAAAAAAAACACATGGACACTTTGAAGAACATATAGACATCATACACTCTGCATTTTTTGGAGCTGCATGGTAGGAGAATGCCCACTGTGATGACACTACGGTATACAATTATGGAACTGAGCTTACAGAACTGTACCCAAAGTAATTTACACAGGTATACAGCAATGAATGGGCACAAGTAACTCTAGTTCTAGTCACTTTCTCTATGTTCTTCTGGTTATTTGTGAACATGCTCATTTATGCATCCTGCTTTACATTTGGCACGCTTCTCTATTACACTATGCACAAAAAATTGGGTTGTGACACCTTTATGGTTATCATGTACACAGTTAATATAATATATACATTTATCATATGCTTTAATTACTTCCCTACCTCACTCATTGAATTTATATCCTTTAAATTTTTTACATAAAATAAACATTTTTTATCATATTAATAAAGTTCTCAGCATGGAAATGTTTTTTAGAGCGATAGGTGACAAAATTGTCCTTTTTTGGGCTATATTTCTTTTGTTTAGTGATAAAGGTTAGCATGTGATCACTAATGTCGTCTGGGAGAGATCCTACCACAGGTATCTGGGTGACTATTTATAAGGATCCAGTCAAGAGTAGATTCTTTGCTATTTGGTTTGTGGATTCTAGTGGGGAAGTTTATTATTTGATTGAAACCAAATAGATTAATATGGGTGTTAGGGGTGGGGGAATTACATAAGGTCCAGTCTATATTAAAATCGCCTAGGACAATTGTTTCTTGTGGTAATTGGGTAGAAAGGCTATTGAGAATGTTTTCTAGGGTGCTAATATTACTTCCTGGAGGGATGTAAGAGCAGACAATATAGATTGCTTTAGAGCTATTCAATTGGAGTTTGATAGTAAGGGTCTCAGCATTGGTATTTGAGGAAGTGATACATCATAATGAAACCAGAAGATCAGATTTGAACAAGATAGCTACACCACCTTTTGATGTAATGTCATATCTTAGTATATTATATCCAGGAGGGTTATTTCTAGGTCATGAGTGGAAGGTTTGCCAAGTTTCAGTAAGGCAAAAGGATATCAAATGGATAAACCTGAAGGAGAGCATGCAGTTGACTAACTTTGTTGTTAATGCTCTAATGTTAAGATGTGCTATACTGAGAGAGTTCTGCATTAGGAAAGAAGCGGTAGCATTATTAAATGATGGATTCTGTAGATTGGTATTTGGTAAGGGTGGACCAGGATTGGGATGAATATCTCCACCTGTTAAAATGTTTATGGTTTGAATGGATGAAATCTTTAAGTATTTATAGTACTTGGGTGGGGATAGCTTATTGGTTTGGTAAGTAACATGGGTGTTCCTATGGAACTTGGGAAGCAAATAGGCTGAGGTAGAGGTAATGTTACTATGAGAAAGGCTGAGGGATCTGTGATGGGGAGTGTTTGTAGATAGGTCACATTGAGCTTTAGAGTGCAGTGTTCATATGCAGTGAGAGAGTGGGTTAAGGATAGAAGGAGAAATAAGGAAGAGGAGACAAGACAGTTTTTCAGGGAAGGTTTGAGAGAATGGGCCATTAGGGGAGTGGAATATAGAGGTTATATACAGGAGATAGGAAGCTGAAAATGTGGATCAAATGTAGGGAAAGATATAGGTTAAGAGTTTAGAAAGATAGTCAGAAAAAGGGAGAGGAGTATAAGATAAATACATAGGTGTAAAATAAGTGATTATAGATACTGATTATGTGTAGAAGTAGGTAAGGAGTAAGCTAAGGAGTGAAGTCAAGAGGTATAGTTCTAGTAAAAGAGGTGGAGTAGAGAAGAGCAAGAAGGGAGGAGTTGAGAATTATATGTTGAGAGTGATTGGGTAGGTAGGAAAGTGGGTGTAACTTACTAGGTATAAGTGTAACAGCACTGGGGTGGGGTGGGAATTGGGGGTAGGTAGGGGCGGAGTGAGCCCAGTGACGGAGCGGCAGCAAGTAGAGAGGGAAACAATCAGTGAGCAGAGCTGCCCAGTTAGAGAAGGTAAGCAGGTGAGTAGTGTCCAGTTGAGCAGGTAAACGACAAGACAAAGGCAAAGAAGATGAAAAATATATACCTTACTAGTCTGCTAAGGGTAGAAGGTGAGAGGAGCAGGTTAGGGAGAGAGTGGGAGTTTGGGGGAATAGTTGGGGAACAGGGCAGGGAGGATAAAATAGGAAAGAGTAGTGTAAGAGCCTAGCTAAGCTACGAATGGAAGGAGGGTAAGGATTAGGTCAGGGTAGACTGACACCTAGAGTTCAAAGGTGGTATTACAACAGGTGTCTAAGGGCAGAAAAAATAACTCTAGTTGGGAAGGGTAAGGTAGGCAGTATATAAAATGTTTTTCTAACCACTTTGGCCATGTGGTTGTCAAATGAGAGAATGCTATCAACTTGGGTCCCCAGGTCCCTAATTACTTCTTCTGTACTTAATGGATTATCACCTATGTGGTAATTTGTGGGCACTTTGTTTTTGCCAAAGGGGATGACTATACACTTTTTGGCGTTTAGCTTGAGGCCATGGCTCTGGCACCAGTTGTCTGTTTCTATGAGGCCCTTTTGGAGGATGCTTGTGTCGGCTGGAGTGTCGATTATGGCACCCAGTTTGCAGTCATCTGCGAACTTAGCCAGCCACAGTCCTTCCGTGTTGGCCTGTACCTCCGAGAAATATATACCGAACAAGAGAGGTCCCAGGACTGAGCCTTGTGGGACGCCACTTGTAACTGGTTTGGAATCTGACATGGCTCCAGCAATTCTAACCATGTGGGCTCTGTCCTTGAGCCAGTTTGCAACCCATCTAGTGACATAGGGGTTTATATTTAAGCTGGTGAGCTTATCTATAATGCCCGAGTGGGGTATTGTATCGAAGGCTTTTGCGAGGTCCAGGTAGGCTGTGTGGACCACCTTCCCCCGTCAATGGCCTTGGTGACTGTTTCAAAGAAATCAACCAGGTTTAAGAGGCAGGATCTGCCATTAACAAAGCCGAACTGGGTAGGATCCAGTGTCTGTAGGTCCCCAATATCTTTATTTATGAGGTCCATGATGATCCTTTCCATAGCTTTGCAGACCAAGCTAGTCAGGCTTATGGGGCGATAGTTTCCAGGATCCGTTGAGGCACCACCTTTGTGGAGAGGAACCACTGTTGCTGTACACCACTCTTTGGGTACATATCCTGTAGTAAGGCTGAGATTGAACAGTAGTTTTATGTTTGGGTTTAGCTCTTCTTGGAGTTCATGTAGGACGCAGCCCAGGACACCGTCTGGTCCCATTAATGCTGTGTTTTTTGCTTTGGAGAGGGCAGCTCTTACCTGAGCATCTGAGATGTCAGGGGGGCAGCACTTTGCTGGGATAAATATTTGCCCTTTTGGTGGGGGAGTTTGTGCTGAACCTGTCAGCTAGGATGTTGGCAATGTCTGTGGGGTTGGTGTATTTTTTGTCATTTTGGACTAATTCTGAGCATATCTGGGAATTCCCACCCAGGTTCCTAACATAACTAAAGAAAGCCTTGTGATTATCCTTAGTATCCTGTGCAATTTTTCTCTCGAAGCTGGCCTTAGACGATTTTATGAGTGCCTGTAGTTTTTTGCTAATACTAATCAGAGATGCCTTCCCTTTTTGGGATTTTGCTCTATCATGTAGTAGCTTCCTCCTTCTGTTGTATAGTCTGTTTATGGCTGGGGTCCACCAGACAGGACGTCTGCCTTTGGAGGATTGGGTCTTGGTTTTATTTGGGATTGCATGATCCATGCATTCCTGAAGGTGTTCATAGAATGCGTTTATAAAGGATTCTGTGGTCTGGGCTGTATTTTCCACAGGCCCGGGGGCTTTGAAGGATTCCACCTCGGTTTTGAGGAGTGTGAAATTTGCTTTAGAGAAGTTTTTCACTGTGGTTTTCTGGGCAGAGGATGGAGTCGGGATGTGAATATCCAGTGAGATTAGTTTATGGTCTGATCTTACCAGTGAGGGATACACTTCTGGTCTGGAGCATACAGTCCCCATGTTGGTGATGATCAGATCCAGTATGTTTTCCCCTCTTGTGGGAGTGGTAACAAGTTGTTCCATAGCATTTGAGTTTATAAATTCTAGGAACCTTTGGGCTAGGGTGTTGGAGCTAGAGTAATGCTCCCAGTCTATGTTTGGGTAGTTGAAGTCGCCCAGTATAATGGTGTTTGGAGAGACCTTCATATTTTCCAGTGTTCTCAGGAAGGCCGAGTGGGGTTCCTGGGTTTGGGAGAGTGGTCTGTAGCAGGCTATAAACTGGAAGGCAGTTTTACCCACTGTTAGTTGCACATGGATAGTCTCTGATGCTTTGTGCTGTGCCACCAACCTGGAGGTGTGGGTATCTTTGATGAATATTGATACTCCCCCTCCTTTTGTGGTATGGTCCAAGTTTTGGGGCCGAAAAGCATGGTATGAGGTATAACCTGGTAGTGCTGGGGTGCTCTCGGGAGCCTTGAACCAGGTTTCTGTTACTGCACAGATATCGATGTTCTCCATGCTAAGGAGAGTTTTGAGTGCATGCATCTTGAGGTTTAGACTTCTGGCATTGAGTAGCATTACTCAGTTTCTTATCCCTTGTGATACCTATGGAGGTGGGTTTGTCTTTTGAGCCTTGCCTAAAAAAGGCACTATGGGGGTAGCAAGAGCCTTTGTCAATATCCAAAGCCCAGGGTGACAGGTGCAAGCCGTCCCTAGTGAAGCATCGTGGCTTGTCGAGCAAGTCATCCCAGGCTGACAGGCATTTGATCCCCTTTGAATGACACCAATACTTAAGCCAATTGTTGAAATTGATCATCTTGTCTTCATATTGTGGCATCATTCTTGGTGAGGGTAAGATGCTACTCAAGGTCAGGGTCATACTGGCCTGGGCTACATGCTCAGAGAGCTCCTCTATGTCTCTTTTCATGTAGTCCAGGGAGGTACATCTCAGGTCATTCACACCGGCATGGACAATGACTGAGTTATATTTGTACTTGCCTTGGAGTGACCTGAGTGCTTGTGTTATGTGGCGGATCCTAGCGCCTGACAGGCAGCTCACCGTGACCTTCTCCTTGTTCAGCCTGGTGAGCGGGACGTCAGTGTGCCTGACGATAGAGTCACCTATTACAAGTGTATCAGGTGTGTTGTTTAGCCTTAAGGGCTGTGACTGTTCGGCACACTGGCTTTGTGAGCTATGTGTTGCACGTGTTTTGTTTTGGGGTCAAATCCCAAAATCATATGCATAGGTACAGGTCAACATGACCAGTACTGCAAGAGAGGGAGAAAAAGTTTATTATATGAGGGAAAAAAAAAACACATGGACACTTTGAAGAACATATAGACATCATACACTCTGCATTTTTTGGAGCTGCATGGTAGGAGAATGCCCACTGTGATGACACTACGGTATACAATTATGGAACTGAGCTTACAGAACTGTACCCAAAGTAATTTACACAGGTATACAGCAATGAATGGGTACAAGTAACTCTAGTTCTAGTCACTTTCTCTATGTTCTTCTGGTTATTTGTGAACATGCTCATTTATGCATCCTGCTTTACATTTGACACGCTTCTATATTACACTATGCACAAAAATTTGGGTTGTGACACCTTTATGGTTATCATGTACACAGTTAATATAATATATACATTTATCATATGCTTTAATTACTTCCCTACCTCACTCATTGAATTTATATCCTTTGAACCCAGCACGCATTTTCTTTCCCTGCTGGAGCATAATGGATTAAGAAGCTCTGCTATTCTTCCTCCTTCTTAGTAGTCATCCTCACACAGGAAGCAGTTATAATTCACCCCAAGTCATCTTCTTTACTTTAGGGTGAATAGTTTAACTCTTTGCAGGCTTTCCATTTTTCACAGTACTAATCACTCAGAGACTCCATATGCTGCATTTCCAAATGCCTGCATGTGCAATATTTGCACCTTATCATTACTATAGCATATAAAATCAGTCAAAATAAATAAGCCATTTGCTTGACTAGCCTGAACAGCCAAAGTACACAAGTAAATAAATAAATAAATGTTTGAACAAAACACTGACTTCAAAAGATGCAGACATTTAATATCCCAACAAGATTAAAATGTGCACATCTTCATACATACAAACAATGTATATCTTATAAATGCACTCATATAGTGACACAAAGATACCTAAAAAATTAATTTCAATAAAAGATCATTTAGATCTCTTCTCTTCTTTGTATTATGTCAGTAGGGCTTGCTCAGACAATGCCTTCTCTAAACTGGGAGTGATAACTGACAAAAAGGAGCCAGAAATAACAATACAGAGGACGAGGTTCATACAAAAAAGTCCACCATATCTGTGACATTTGACCCAACATAATGAGCAGAACTTGATCAATGCCAGAGCCAAGGACAGTGTAGCCAAGAATTAAAAACAGATGGAGCTACTGTTATCAAAAAGCCTGGAAAAGATACCTCTACATAATACTTACACTGGGCGAAAAAAACAAATAATACATGTTGAGATTTTACTGAGGCTATTACAATAATAAATGCAAAATATTACTGAGGTAATTAAAAGCAAAATACTGAAAAAAAAATACAAAACAAAAGCACTACAATGAAAAATTTGGTTTCTGACCATCAAAATCAATAGTAAATAAATGCAGTTTCATAAGCAAAAACAATGTAAAAAAGAATGTCAATATGGTTGCATACCACAGCTACTTATATCCTAGACAATAATCCAATCAGGCAGAGACACAATGATTAGCTATGGAGAATCTGTCTGTCTCTCACCTATGACTGTAAGAAGTCAAAGAAAAGTAAGACCAACACTGAGCACAAACTGTACTGCACAGTTACGTTATAGTGAAAACCTTATAAATGCCTGCACTTATTCTGTAGCAACTAGAACTGATAAGCAATAGAAAGAATGAATGACGCAATCTACAGAGAAACTTTCCCTGCTAACAAGGGATGCAGTTTACCACTGCTACTTGTTGCTACAGCCTCCTAACAGTTCTTATGCCACTCGGGACCCCAGGTCAATGGATACTGTCCCTTCAGTGCAGTAGATGGATAAAACAAAAAAAAAAAAACAAACAAACAAACAAACAAACAAATTAGACCAGTATAAACTTCTATATAGAAAATTCTTCATAGTCAGTTACCATGCAAGGAGTCCTGAAGACAATACGGGACCTAGACAATTACGTCAATCTACCCCTCCCTTGGGTTCTCCCAGGACAAATGGTCCAGCACAAACATAGAACTGATATTCCTGTTTAAGTAAATCATTCTGTATAGTCAAAGATTAACCAGATGGTGCTTCCTGACCAAGTCCTAAAAATGTCAAAGTGGATCAGTGCTCTGTCTTAATTATAAAATACAACTAAACATAGACATAGCTCAGACCAGCAGCCATCATGAGGTGACAGTGAGTAATTAAAACAGATGATAAAAACAAGAAAAACTCTCTGCTGCTTCTGGATGGAATGGTCAGTATGTGGGATATTATAGTACAATTTTAAAATTCAAAATTGATGGCAGGTGAATATAGGGTGTGTGTGTGAGAAAGAGATTGTGAATGTTTTTTGGGGGATATACATCTAGAAAGTACAGATTACTGAACAAAAAACATTAATCATGTAAAATCCTGAAGCGGGTACTTATCAAGCAGTGATTCTGGGAACATTTTTGGAGCCACAAAATTAAGTGGATGCATTTTTTTTGTCACAGGGCTTCCTTCTGATACAGTGTGGTTCCCCTGATTCCCAATCCATCCCAATACTGTGGAAACCTTATGCTTCACCTAGCAGTTTAACCTCTCTGAGCTGAGGGTCAGCAGTTGGGACCAACTGGCTTGACAGGTCTTCCACAGAACTGGACAAGCCCAAGAGATGGCACTGCTTCTTGGAGAGACTGGTTTGATTGGTTAGGAGAATTAATACAGTTCTAGACAATGGAGTGCAGCTGGCCTTGTGATCAACAGGTAAGCCTCTATATGTCTGCCATGATCTTGGCCCAGTACCCTTTAAGGACAGCTCCTCTCTGCCATCAACTGTCTTCACTGGAAATTCTACCACAACAGTGTGCCTGGGTCACAAAGTCCCCATCCCTCCTCTTTCCAAGACCAGGCAAGCAGACTAAACCTTGTTATTCCTCTCACCACCACCACCCCAAGGCAGCACCAACAGGTACCGTGACCTATGAGCATTGCTCATGTGGGTCACAGTCAGAACTTAATTCCAACATCAATACAAATGGCTTGTTACATTAATACTATGACTGAATATTCAGTATTAATGACCACATTAACAGCAGTACTAGTCAGAATAATAATTTCAACAACAAAAAATATAAACACATAACCTTACATAGACACCAGCACTATTTTAACACCACAGATCACTTTTAATATATCTTCTTAGTTCAAGTTTCATTTCTGTACCATTATTGCAACAACAGTGTAACAGAGATTAGGAAGTGGGAGGATACACTGGACACCAGGGCATAATACATACATGTATGCATGCAGTAATGGTACTAAAGTATTAGGGGGTAGGGAGACCATGGGAGGGTAAGGACGGCTGCAGGGAGTGTGCAGTTTGTGTGAACAAAGGAGTGACTGGAGGGGGGATTCCACTGCCTACATGAACAGCAGGTTACTACTGCACATTGGGATAGTAACTGTGATTCAGACACATGCAAATTAGCCAATAATTAGGTCTTAACTCATTGTAGCAACCATGTTCCTGAATCAGAAATGGTACATTGTGCTGGAAAGGCCTTTCTAGCACAAACAGTACACCTTAGGGCTTTAATGAATTCCTGGAACTGTTTCCTGAATTTGCTGGGTAATAAATGTACAGTATTCATCCTCTGAGAATTACCTCTTTAAGCAAGTTATGTGCCACGTCTTGCCTGGTTGTACCACACACACAGAAGACAGAGCTTATGCTCACAGGTATTAGCATACAGCAAACATAAATGGAATGTTGTAATCCACAGTGCTCTACAAAAATATACTGTGTCATTCAGAAAAACATTAAAAGTATGCATCCCAGCCATGCAGTCAAATTATTCATATTTTAAGAAACACAGATTCTACGTTTTCATAACATAAACATAAGTAAACTGGTAAAGAAATGGGTATAACAGAATATATTAATATGCAAATGACTCCTCTAAGACACATCAGTGTTTCAGTTACACGGTTTCTGATGTCCATGACTTTTCACTATTACTTTTTAAGTCTTTTCTGGTACATTTGGACCAATAAAGCCAAACTCCACTAATTGTAAACATACCAAGTTTTGTCCTTTTTCATAGCTTGTTAGTGCAGAATAAGTGGATTATTTGTCTAGACTTTAGAAACACAGAACTTAAAAACAAGACTGATATCCATAACTTTGGTTCTTAAGTAGACAATCAACACCTGCATGTGTTAAGACAAAAGTCCGGTTTCTCCCTGTAACTCAGAGTTGCTTACCAAGATCTTTCTAACACACCAGATGTGGCAAATGAATGCTCAGTCTGCACACCTGTCCTACTGATGCAGGTTGCTTTGTGCATCATCTTTGCTTTATAATACCTGACTAAAAACAAAGCTCTTCTTAATGCTATACCCCTAGTCTGACATCACTAAAATGACAATTTGCTGCAGATAAAAGCACTCTAAATGTGGGCTGCCTCTATGGCACAAATGGGAAAAAAGCACTGATGTTTACCTGAGTGACTTGGCTTTCATTAGCATTCCAGGTGCCTGAGAAACCCAGTCAAGGAAAACGGAATGAAAGGCTGATGTTGGCTCACTCATCTTGGGAGGTATGAGGGATGGTAAAGTTCACTGCACTGATGAATCCTGAAGAGAGCAAAACATAACAAATGACACAGGACCTCAGAGTGAACTTAGGTTTGCAATGCAATGTGGTGGCACTTTAGTCAGAAGTGGTGCGTGTACAGAAGCACAGACACATCCTCAGACCAGCATAAATGTCCCCGCTTCAGAAATGAACACATCAGCCACATGAGAGCAATTAATGGCATAAAAGAATAAATATTCCTATAAAACCCTGAAAACAATAATATACCAGGGTTACCCTGTAGTTCCCTGACCTAAAGACAGGTATTACCTTCAGTGCATATTATCTCTGTCTTGGGAGTAAAAAACAGACCATATAAGCCACTGGGACAAAGGTGTCTTTATAAGCAAGGCTTGCAGTCTTAAGTGAAATTTAGGGGCCAAATGCAACCAAGCACAGCAAAAATAAATAAATAGATATAAAAATTACAAGCTGCTTAACAGCTTTTTTTAAACTGGCTTTATATCTGAAAATAATTTAGAGAATGGATGTAACCAGATAACTTATTGTTTATTTCTCTTCTTCTGAACCCTGCCTTGTTATGAATAGGCTACAGCACCTGTTGTCAGAATTAATTCTAGTATTTTGAAATTAGGGTGACCCTTGCCCAAATGCTATAGTCAAATCTTTTCAAGACAGACTATACTTGTTTCTGGGGCTTTCTTTCATTTCATTTGCTATTTCTCCATCCTTCTATCAGTTTGCCATGTATGGTATCCTAACTATCCGATACTTGAACAGTGATACTTGATTAATTAAAACAGGGCTCTGAACATTTGCATCTGTATGGTCCCCCACAATAGCCTTTCTTTACAAACCCATATATTCCTTATCCTATGGCTTTTAACTTCTAGAAGAGTTTTGGCAGTGATACCATTTTGAGTTATACTAAAGGGCTGTAAGGCAGCACAATTAATTAACTAATAAATAAATAAATAAATAAATAAATAAATAAATTAATCAATTAATGGAAATACTCATACTTGACAGAAAGGACTGTACTTGTTCATAAGCCTTTCATTCCAAATGTGGTGAAAGATGATTAATGTAAATTTACAAGTTACCGAATCCCAGTGGTTGAAGCTGACAGGATGCTATGCTACAGAATGACTGGCACCTAGTCTATCCTGGGCAATGTGCATCCTCCTAACTATGCAGGCATCTGCCATAAGAAATAAATGTGGGCATGAATGAAGTGGTACTTGCACTTTTTTCTTAACTAGCGACTGCCTTGTCAGTAAAACCTGAGATCTTCAGTATAATAAATGCAATGGAGGCATTTCAGCTGTGAAAAACTGGAAGAGCTAGCCATTCTGGGATGAGTGATAGTAGAAAAACTACAATAGTAGGAGCTCACAAAATGTTACTGTTGTGGATTATGTGACAAGAAAGGGGCATTTGTGATACAGAAGTTTTTTTTTGTATCATTTTTTATTCAGATGCTTGCTGACTATCAAATCTTCCCTTGATCAGACATTATACTGTGTGGTGGGAACCATCATCCAGACAGCTCTGAGGGTGCTTTGTGCTCTCACCAGCATCCCTTCATTTACAGCTTTCTCCATTTTATGGCATAAACCATAGGTTACCAGCCTATGCCATTTTGTTCACCAATCCACCAAAATGGGGTATTCTCAGCAGCTTAGGTAGCCATGTCCACATCAAGCCTGCACAACTCACCACATCATGATGGGCCTTTGCTGTCCAGGTGAGACATGTCATCAGAGCAGCAGCACAAGACAGACAGACAGACAGAAACCACTGCCCATCTCTCCAGGAAAGGCACAATCCATCCTTCCAGCCTGCTCCATCAAGCACTTGTGTTGCTAGTCAAACTTGGCTCAATTAGGCTGCAGTCAGTGCTTTATATCTCTATGCTAGCAGTGCAGGCTGTGCAGGAGTATTTTTAGTAGCATTCTTGAAACTGGAGATGACAGTATGGTGAGATGTTCAGGGACAAAGATCTGGTGACGCGGTACTTATGGGACATCCACTCAAAAGAACACTTATTGTGGGATCAAGAAAGTAGGGAATTTTAGTGCTTCAGCACTATGTTTGGTAAAGTCATAGTTTTTTGCCATTTAAAAATTATGCTTTCCCTGTTCATCTGTCTGAGGTGATCCAAATTGTCAAGCTCTGACTGAAGTAAAAAATACTTGCTCTCATTTATTAATTTATTCAGTATTACTTGAGATTATTGGTCTTTATCATTTGGGGTACCATCTGAGAAGTTATGAAATGAAACTAGATGGAATAAAAGGGGTAGGTCCAATCTCATGTCTGATTATATCAAAGAAGTAGGTGAACTGTCCATCCAGGTCATCCACCCTCCATTGTCACCAACTCTTTGGTGGCACTGTTTTTTCATGGGTTAAAAAATTCCAGTCTAAACATATGACACTGATCTGTAAATAACACACAAAAAAAACATTAATGGAAATATATAGGTCAAGGAGGAAATCCCCTTGAATATTTTGTCATTGTATGTAAACTTTTATGATACAAACAAAGTTGTTAAGGTATGGTTTGCTGTATGGTCACTGCACTGACCATTTAGTTCAGGAATGCTTGGCAGCATACTGGTGACATTTCTTCCACTGCTTTGTTCTCGCCCCAGATGTCAAGATAAATATGTTAAGTATATATCTATATAACGCAAACTAACAAATGCAAACGGTATATTAGCTGTCTTGTCAACATTCAGAATACCTCATCCTTTAGTGCGCTTGGCATAGATGATCACCACAACACTGCCCATGTTAAACAGCCATATTCTGCATTTGTGTATGCTAACTTTTCCACCAATTAGGCCATCAACAGTTTCCATAACACTGTTTCTAATAAGGATAACTACTTTTATTATAACATCAGAAGAAAGGTTTCTGACAGTGCAACTAAAAAGTTCTCATAAGAACAGGTTTTAGCTTTAGGGCCATCTATCATACTAACTAAAAGGATGGCTTTAAATAGTTTTGGATATGCACACTTGAAGTCGGAGTAGTGCTATATGTTAAGTATTTAAAATATATAGTGTTAAGTCAGCTGCTTATCAAAACTACAAAATCTAAATAAAAACAAAATGGTTTGACTCACAAAATCAAGATACGTCCGAACGCTATGTTTTTTTTTTTTTTGCGAATTTAACTACCCATCCATTGACTGGGTAAATTACTGATGCTCAAACTCACTTGCCGAAAAGTTCCTTGACTTTGTTAATTCCAATGCCCTGGAACAGCTGGTTGACACCCCCACAAGCGGTGCCAACATCCTGGATCTGATGCTTACCAATATGGCGGAGCCACTGTAGCAGCCCACTGTGAAGTCCTCTAGGGTGAGATCTGACCACAAAATGGTCTCATTCAAAGTAACTATCACAGCTGACTCTCCCAGCAGCAACTAAACTAAAAAACCTCTCCAAAGCAGATTATAACCTCTTACGGGATGGTATAAATAGCTTCACTGCACCTCCTCCCTCAGATGGAATTGGCAACTATGCTGAGCTCTAGACCAGTGCTTTATACAAACACCTGTATACCTGCATTGACTCAGCTGTACCTGACAGAACCAAAACAAGCTCCTCAAGGAAGAGCAATCCTGCCTGGTGGACAACTGCCATTAACAGCCTTTACAATAATAATAAGAAGAAATTGCTGTCTAAGAGTAAGATGGAGCGATCCCTCGTAAACGGGAAACACTCTCTCCTCAGCTTAAACAAGAAAATAAGACTTCTTGTGAAGTCCTCCAAAGCAAACTAGGAGTCCAAATTATCTTCCTCAACAAAGGGAAACCACAAGGCATTCTATAGTTACATGTGTAACCTAAAAGGAGAGGCTCAGATTTTTGCCAAAATGGTAGTTACTGATACCACATATACTGAGCCTGTGGACATAGCTAACCTGGTGGCTGACAGGTTATGTGAAAACTTCACTCCTTTGTCCCCACCAGACGTACCCCGTGACATCCATTCCACCTGTTCCATACCTTATATCTCTAAAGAGCAGGTCATAAATGCCCACTCTAAGGCCGAAAACACAGCATCTATGGGACCTGATAATATCCCAGGCTGCATCCTACATTGGATACTCTTTTCAATCATAGTACCGTCCTCATATCACCTGAACGGAAAACAGCCACCGTTATTCCCTTGCACAAAGGTGGTGCTTCCACTGACCCTGGGAACTATAGACCTATTAGCCTGACTAGCCTTATCTCAAAGGCCATGGAGCGAATCATCATGGACCTTATCAACAAAGATGTATATAATCTCCAGACACATGACCCTACTCAGTTTGGATTTGCCAAAGGGAGATCATGCCTATTAAACCTGGTGGAATTCTTTGAGACAGTCATCAAGGCCCTGGACAAAGGGAACTCTGTGCATACAGCCTACCTAGACTTATCCGAGGCATTTGACACTAACCCTCACTCAGGCATCACTGACAAACTCATCCAACTAGGCATCAACCCTTACATCATTTGATGGGTTGCTAACTGGCTCACTGATAGAACTCATATAATCAAAATAGAGGAATCCTCCAACAGCAGACCTGTAACCACAGGTGATTCACAGGGATCAGTCCTAGGACCTCTACTGTTCGGAATCTATTTCTCAGAAGTATAAGCAAGGAATCTATTTCTCAGAAGTACAAGCAGAAAACTAAAGGTCTGTGGCTGACAAAGTTCGCTGATGACTGCAAACTGGGAGGAGTCATAGAATCTCCAAATGATATCAACAGCCTACAAGAGGGTCTTACACAAAAAAATGATTGGTGCCAAAGTCATGGCTTTAAATGCAAATACATAAAAATGTATAATTCCTTTTGGTAATAGCAATGTTCCTGCTAACTACCACATCAATTAGCAAAAAGTACACACACAGTGCTGAGAGACCTGGGCACACACTTGAGAGCAAACTTACCTTTGACCACCATGTCTCCACAGTGGAAATAAGGGCATTCTATATTGCTCATCTCATAAGTAAGGGCACTGCCTCCAGAAAAAAAAGAAGTTATAACCTCCCTGTACTCTTCCCTCATCAGGCGAATAATTGAATACAATGCCCCATTTGCTATGTACCTTTCCAAGCACCTGCAGCAATTGGAGAAACCACAAAGGTTCCTCACAAGGAAAATTCAAGGTCTTCAGCATCTGTCTTATGGGAATCATCTGAAATCACTGTCACTTTATTCTGTTTCATACAGACTACTCAGAGGTGATCTCTGTCCTGCATACAAAGTAATCTACCCTGCTTTACTAGAAATGCTGTATATCCTTAAGTCAAATGGTACACAGGTTACTCGCTCTAAAGATTGAACCTGGTATGTGACATTAATAAAACCAGATGGAGGGATAGATTTGTCTCCCAGAGGTTAACACACTTTTGGAACAGACTCCCACTTCATGTCAAACAGAGCACCTCTTTGGCCCTTTTCAAACGCAATCTGGATGATTGGATGGGTGACCATAAATTCACCCCAGGGGTTCCACCCGTGTCCCTCTTTGACAAGGACAACAGGTGCTGATTGTGGAAATAAGGAAGAACTTGGCTAGGCTTGTAAGGGCCCTAGGGCTATTAGCCTAGTAACTTCATATGATCCTAGGAAATATACAGTATACATGCATAAATTAACTAAAACACAATTGCATGATTTTTGAAATGTTATGGAATCATCTAAATTAATCCTGGAAAGTGCTAACAGCTATAAATAGTTTGATATATTCAACAGAACTGTACAAGTGGACAAAGCCAGTGGAGTATACTGTGGTATTCCAAACTGCATACTTTATCATGTCAGTATAATATCTTATTATGTCACCTAGCAGTTGCATCATTTCTACGTGTAATCATGTTGAATGCTGCTCATTCCTCCAAATGAAAGTCAAGTTATCTATTTCATCTGTCCACAATGCACAGATTTAGTGCTTGAAACCTCCATCATGTGCTCATTTAAAGAATCCAGTTTGACAGCTCTTACTTAAACGAGAACCACGTCGCCAGACTGAAAAAAAACATGTTTATTTCATCATGTCTTGAGGTTTCCTACATTTTAACACCACTGTTGGACTCTATATACTTTCTCTTTGGATTTTTAAATGTAATTCCAGAGTCTGCCTTCATGGGGTCTAGCATCTTGATTTTTTAGTCTACCTCTAGGTATCCCACAATGTAGTGTTTTGCTTTCAAATACTGCATCATAGCCCATAAAATCCTGTCGGTGCATTATTCACACATACCTTGCTTTCTTTTAATCATTCAGGTTTAATTACCATTTCTTGGTTTTCAATGACTACTTAAAAGACAAAAAGGGATAATCACACCGAACAGTATTCTCAGTGCTTGTTACTTCTTTTTCTTTCTAAAGCGGACAATTTTCATTCTTTGTTATGCCTGAGTTGTAGTCCTTAAACTCATATTCCCTCCCCCTAAAACACCTCCCCTTCATATCTATCAAAGTGGCAAAGTAAATTTGAACTCTTTGCTGCTGTGACTGATAGCTCAGAGCAGGAGACAAAGTTCATGTACTTTTGCTTGTACTATCCTCCTACTTACAGTGGGACACTTATTTCTGCTGCACCATAGTTTCTTCCTGTCTTCAATTACTGCCTAAAAATTGGTAACACATTGTTTGGCAAACCTTCCAGATTCATTTTTCAAAATTACTGTCTGCAGTAATTTTCTTACACCAGTAAATCATTGTTAATGCATTTTCTCAGATTTATTTTTCACACATTGTAACTCAGTGTGCAGCCCATCTTCACTGTTTTGTTTCTGATTCTCGTCACTTCAGTTTTTCATTCCTCTTTATTAATCCATCCCACATATTAAGATTTATTGTGTTTATGTAAATATGTTTATTCCCTTCCCTTTTTAATTCCAAGATACCACTATTGGTGTTTCTTAAAGCTCCCATATTACTTATTACAATGAAAGCAATGTTGTTTATTATAAAGACATCCAGTTTCATATCCCTACATCAGACAACAGATGGAAGAACATGTAGCCCAACTGCCCCAAGTTTCTTAAGAATGCGTGGAAGGTTGGGCACCGGGCTGGCAACTCGACACTGTAAAACTCCACTGCCAATCATGAGTGGGCACGTGATCCGCTGTGGTGACCCCTAACCGTGAAAAGCTGAAAGAAGAATAGTGCATGTACATTTCTGTTCTCTTCCAGTAGGGCACACTGTGGATATATGTTAAGCACAAGCACTTTAAAAATACCCTTTCAACACAAACATCTATACAAAGCAGTTTGATATACACATGACATACAGTTCTAATACATTTGTAACACAAGCATCCTGGATAAATTAGTTTGATATTCACAAATGGCATATAGTTATTTACAAAATTCCAGCAAGCTGTGCTGGCCCTCCTTTTGTCATAACTTAAAATAATACTCTTTGAGTCATCTTGCATTTTCTAAACAATAGTAATATAACTGTAAACTAGCATATTATTATCAGCATTGATTACCTAAGAAGTTATCAGGGACTGGTCAAAAGAAAGATTTAAAAAATACGAGCATTCTGCAAAATCAGGGACAGTATGGTCTTGGGACATTTACCTCTTATTGTACTGTTGTCTGCATTTGCACCCTGTAATTTGTCTCTTGCAGCTGGAGGATTTATTCAAGTTGTCTGCAATAATTTTCTTAAACCAGTAAATCATTGTTAATGCATTTTCTCAGATTTATTTTTCACACATTCTAAGTCGGTATACAGCCCACCTTCACTATTTTGTTTCTGATTCCAGTCACTTCACTTTTAAATTCCTCTTTATAAATCCATCCCATATATTACTATTTATTGTGTTTATGTAAATATGTTTATTCCCTTCCCTTTTTAATGCCAAGATACCACTATTGGTGTATCTTAAAGCTCCCATGTCACTTATTACAATGAAAGTAAAGTTGTTTATTATAAAGACATCCAGGTTCACATCCCTGCATCAGACAAAAGATGAAAGAAAATGCACTGACTAGGCAAATACTGTCTTGACTGGATGGTATGCATTACTTATCCACTTTGAGTGCCTCCTGTGTGGTGACAGACCCTACCTGCACTAAATAACAGTATGAAATACTGAATTCACAGAAGCCCATTCCTGGAATGGCTGTCTTACCCAAGGTTACTATTACACATTTCTTGGCACTGAATTTTAGTCCGTGACTCTGGCACCAGTTATTAGTTTGTATCAGGCCTTCTTAGAGAGTATCTATGTATTTGGGGGATTCTTTGACTGTATCTAGTTTGCAATTGACTGTGAACTTGATCATCCAGAGGCCAATGACATTAGACTTGACTTCAGAGAAGAAGATGCCAAAAAGTAGCTGCTGCAGCACCAAGCACTTGCTAACTCTGCTAGTGACTGACCTTTTTGCAGACTTCTTGGGACTTATCTGTAAGCCAGCTGATTGTGTAGTGGGTGTTGTGGAAGTTTATACATATAATCTTGTGAGATTGTCTATAATGCTCGAGTGGGGTATGATGTAGAATGCGTTGGCAGGTCAAGGTAGGCCATATGCACCATTTTGACTTTATCCATTGCATTGGTGACTTTCTTAAAGTCCACCAAGTTGAGCAGGCATGATCTGCCCTTGACTAAATCAAACTGGGTTAGGTCCAGTGTCTAATGGATTTCAATGTCATTCATTATCTTATCAATTATAATTCTTTCTATGGCTTTACATATGAGACTAGTCAGACTTATAAGTTGGTAAGTAAAAGTAAAGTGGCCTTGTGCAGAGGGATAATAGCTGCAGTCCTATATTAATTTGGTATAAAGTCTGTTTGTAAGCTATGGTTAAATAATCATTCTAGTGTTCCCTTTAAGTCATGTTTCCTACTATCTAGGAGGAATCTTGGGATATTATTAGAACCCATCGATGCAACATTTTTGGCCATTTAGAGATCATTGAGAACCTATTCCCTAGCGATAGTTATAGTTGGGGTTACTTCTTGAAAGATGTCAAGGGAAGAAAGCAGGATAAAGTTGGAGTAGACTTTAATCGGCCAGTAGATTTGCTATATCCTCTGGCTAAGTATAGGCAGCTTAATTTACAATTAGTTTAGCAATTGCCTTTGAGGCTGTTGGCATAAGTAAAGAATCCCTTGCAACTCTGCTTAGGCTAGGAGGCTACTTTAACTTCATTAAATTTTGCCAGATTGTCACTTAATAGTAGGTCATTTAGCTTGGACTAATTCCTGAAAGTTCTAGATCTGGCTAGTGTTCCAGGTTTTATTTTACAGGAGACAGTTTCATGGTCTTACTTCACCATTGAGGATTTTACACTGTGTGTGTGTGTGTGTGTGTGTGTGTAGGAAGTGGGGTTGCAACCTTCACCCATGTTCATGAGGGCTAGATTGAGTGCCTTTATGGACTGGCTGGAATGTTTGGGCCTGTGAGTTTGGGGTTCTGTAGGATTCTCAGTTTATGCTGGTATAGTTGAAGTTCCCCATGAATATGCATGAACATGCTATTGGGTTGATTGGAGAGGTACTCTAGATCATTTAATTTTCTCACTGCTTATACACATACAAGCCAGCTCACCAATCCTGGGTAGAGAGAGGTGGCTTGGCTCACTGCTTTGGGTGCATAGTTGGGAGGTTGCATATTCAAATAAATTTACTGGTAACCTTACCACAGAAACCATTGCCACAGCTTCAGAAATAACCAAGTCCTACTGCACACCCCCCACACACAAAAGATGTAGCTCCAGAGCACTGAACTGCACTGTTACAGCCATACTGCACTCAACAAAAATGTAGAGACCATGGCTTGACATTGCAATATATTATCTCTTTTGACCTATCACACTGATTGCCTTTGGCTTACAGTACAAGCACAGAGTAGCTGTTAGACTTTGCTTACAAGGCATTCTGTGATGATCTTCAGTGTGATATTACGGCAGCCAGCCCCACAGATGTCCATTCACGCAGGTGCTGGCGTTCAATACAAAGTATCTATGCCACATCACAACAGACAGGTCACTATCCTAGTGGGACTAACCTGGTCAACAAAAATTAAATAACATGACACATTAATCCCTTCTCATCCCCTCCCTCAGCTTACTTCTTCTAATTCCTCTATACCATGCTACCTCTTATTCCTGTTACAAACTACCCCCTTCTTTCCTATCCCCTCTTCACACCACCATCACCCCCAACACCCATCCTCACTATACCACATCTCGCTTTCACATTATATCATCCTCTCTCGTTCAACCAAACCCACTTCTCTGCTTCAAACTAAAGCTTCTACCATCCTCAATGAAACTTCACATACCAAAAGCATTATTGCACCTCCCACAAATCTCAAGAAGTAAACCCAGACCCCTGCTCTCATTCCCCTTTGACTGCCTATGCTTAACAGGTGATGTACACTCCAAACCCAGGACCTACTACCAGCAACAATCCAACTCCCTCCATCACAACCCATATTACCAACCATAAATATCTCAAACTCCTGACCATCAATGTCCAGAGTCTAAAAAACAAAATATCCCACTTCCACACTTGGCTATTCCATACCCTACCTGACATAGTAGCTGTCTCTGAGACATGGCTAAAACCCAATATTTCTGACTCTGAAATCCTACCCCCTGTGTTTCAAGCTCTTAGACATGACCACCTAAAAAGGAAAGGAGGAGGAGTGGCCTTAATCTACTCTAGCCTACTCTCCATCACTCCCTACCAAAATCCTATTCCTCAGTTCAACAACGCTGAACTAGTCATAGGAATACTCAAACTAAATAACTATAAAAGCATTTGTGTTATAGCCCTCTATATCTCCCCTGGAAATAACACAAATACACTTGAGGAAATTCTTCTATGGACCTCAACTAATATCAAGCTTGAGACATACATCTTAGGAGATGTAAACATTGACTGGAACAAAATTACTGCCAATAATCCCACCATATCAATCAATCTATTTAATTTCACTCAACTTACAAATGCCATTACCAGACCCAATACAAATAACCCCCCAGGCTCCATACTTGACTGGATCCTAGTCTCTCACCCAAATAAAATCTCCCACACTGGCACCTTACCAGACTCCATTAGTGATCACTTGCCAGCCTTCATCCATAGAGCAACCCCCTCCTCTCCGCACATACACCACTATATCCATATTCGAAATCTCAAAAACTTTAACCCCACAACTTTCTCCAATTCTCTCAAACTAATAAACTGGGACAGTCTAAAAACTCTTCCTCTAGACAACACTGTTGAATTCTTCAACTCAACCTTCTTAGATACCCTTAACTCCCAAGTCCCTCCAAGAATAAAACGTATAAAAAACAATTCCGCCCCCTGCTTACTAAAGATACCAAAACACTAATGCAACAAAGGGACAAGACCTGGAAACTTTACCATGGCAATAAGCACCCTGACACCCTTCTTAAATATAAACAACTCTACAACCTAGCCAAAAAACATATTATACAGGATAAAAAATCATACTATACCAAACTCCAGTCTAATCATTCCATGAACCCCAAACAATTCTGGAACTCCATCAGCTTTCTTCTCAACCCAGGTACTAAAAACAACCCTTGCCCTGACACTACTAAATCTGACCCAGAATTAGCTATTCTATTCAACCCCTTCTTTATAAATTCCATAGGAGAACTCACTAAAACCTTCCCAAACAACAACTCCTCCTCCCAACCTTCCATCCCAAACACTCCTCCTATATTCCATCTCAACCCCATCTCCACCTCATATATAAAAAAAACTTCCCTCTAAGCATAAGCCATGCTCCAATGCCCCTGACAACATCCCCTCACTCTTTCTAAAACTTGCAGCAGACAGCATCGCCATCCCCATTAGCACTCTCATTAATACATCCATACAGGAATCATATGTCCCCAAACTGTGGCGTGCAGCCTTTATCCTACCCCTCCATAAAGGAGGGAAAAATATTGACATCTCCAACTTCCAACCCATAGCAATTCTCTGCCCTATTTCAAACATTCTTGAGAAATGCATCCACCTCCAGCTCATGCCTTTCTTTACAAATAACCAACTCCTCACCCCAACACAACATGGCTTCCATCCTGGCCATAGCACAATAACTGCTCTTCTCTATTTTCTAGACATCGTAAACCACACCCATGACTCTGGAGAACTTGTATCCACAATCCTCCCTGACCTCTCCAAGGCTTTTGATACAGTCTCCCATACCCACCTCCTTAACCACCTTTCTAATCTTAATCTCTCACAAAACACCATTACCTGGTTCAGCAGCTACCTCTCTGATAGATCTCAGGCCATGAAATGGAAGACTGGCACCTCAGCCTTACTTCCTACCTCAACCAGAGGACCCCAGGGATCCATACTCGGCCCAATGCTCTTTAATATCTTCATTAATGATTTCCATGCAGCCATTCCTAACACTAAGATAGTACAATATGCAGATGACTTAACTTTAGTCTGCTCTGCTTCTAACCTCCCTGAGCTCCAAACAAAAACTCAGATTGCCTTCTCAACTACTGAGAACTGGATGCTTCAACGTCACCTCTCTCTGAATGCCAGCAAATCAAAAATCCTACTATTCTCTCCCTCAAAATCTCTCCCCCTCGACAAAACCTCTTTCAATATTATCAGCCATGCCATCTCCACCATTGAAGTTGTCCCTTTTGCTAAACTTCTTGGGATTCCTATTGGCGAATGCCTAAAATTTGATACCCATATTCAGCTAAATATTAAGAAAACACATCAGAAACTTGGCATGCTATACAGAAACTCCCATTTCCTCTCCCCTTCAACAAGACTGACCCTTACCACTACCTACTTACTACCCTCTCTGATGTATGGTGCTCCCCTACTAACCAACCTATCTTCCTCCATCTCTTCTAAACTGGAGACCTGTTACAATAAAATCTCAAAGTTCGCCACCACATCCAAATAGTCCACCCACCACTGTATACCTGTCCACCTGCTGCAATGGCTAGAACTTCCCAGCAACCTTGATTACCTCCAACTCACTACAGCTCACAAGCTTATTTTTAAACCAACTAAATGCCCAGCACTAATAAACATCTTACCATTATACACCCCACACAAAACTCTAAGATCTGCCCACCAAAATCTAATCTCTGCATACAAACCAAATCATCCCGCTGGTCAGCTTCTCCTATCCTTTTCCTTAGCCAAAAAATGGAATTCACTCCCTCCTTCTCTAAGAATTTCTGAAAACTTTGGACACTTCAAAACCCAGCTCCATTCTTACCTCTCGTATAAATGGAAATGCAATTGCACTCTACCTACCTAACCTGCTTAACACCTGAATACATTCATTACACGTAACGTTCCTTCATCCTTACCCCTTAGGGATTAACCTTATTTACTGCCTTCTTACTAATGTTATTTTTATACCATTCACAGATGATTTAAACCGCTATACAATTTTAACTCTGTACTACTGTTCTCTAATCTGTAAACATGTAAATATGTATTGTATTTTAGTCTATGTTGCTGTTTTACTTTGCTTAGTTTTGCTATTTTTTATTTACAATTTGCTTAATTGGTACTGTTTCTACTATGTATTATGGAGCTTTTCTCTCCTGGCCTCCAATGAAAACGGGCTCCTTGAGCCCAGTGGACCTCCTCGGTCATCAAACTGGAAATAATAATCCTCTGTCCTTTTTACCTCTCTGCTTCTGTCCTTTCCACCTGTGTGCTGCTCTCAAAGAATTACTGAAGGTTTACCCAGTTTGCAAACAAATATTGTACCATTACACTCGGTTTACTAGAATGTACATATATAGTGTAACCTAAACTACTTGTGTTACTGTTTACACATCTGCCTTTTTGCTCATGAAATGTTTTAAATTTCATCCAGGCTCATCCTGAACTTGGTCAGTGCTGATCAGTGCACTACCCCAGTAAACACACACACACACACACACACACACACACACACACACACACGCACCACTTTCCACAGACTCATCGTCTGTGCCCATTGTTGAATCACCTGTTGAAAAAACACCTATTCAACCACAGTTGCAGAAAGTAAAGAAACAAGCTTGTTTCTTAATTTTCTGCTAAAGTAGGTGAGTGTGTTGTGATCTAGAACAAGAACAGAGAAAGAAAGAAAAAAAAAAAGGACACTTGCACTGTTGGCCCTGTGTGCATGTGCATCTTATTGGCTGTCTAGCTGCAGATACAGTGCTAGCAGCATGACTCGCTGCAAAGAAAGAAAAACAAGCTCTTAATGGAGGTGTACCTGTCAAGCAATGTTGCAAAACCTTTTTAATTTTGCCCTCATATTCTTCCCACATCCCTCTAAACATTTTGATTTTCTGCGGTACGTCACTAAGGATTATGGTCAGTCAGTCATGCCAATTGTTAGAGCTTTGCATTTCTTACTGTTCAAAACATGCATGTTGACGCAAGGCTCTTTGGGAAATATGTACAGTCTATTTTTTTTCTTTTCTTTTTTCCTGAAGAGGGGCACATCCTGACTTCAATGTTTGTATGTGTGTGTGTGTGTGAGTGTTGGTAATTGCATACGTGCATTGCGGATATGTGAGTGTGCATGGCTGAGAGTGTGCACATTTTAAAGCAATTATAGTATTATTCATCCTGTGCGGACTTTGTGTGATTGATTTCGCAATGTGCAGCTAAAAAACTATAAATTTCACTGTCAGTATGTTGCTGTAGTATGAACTTTCTGCACACTCTCACAGATACATGTGTATACAGAACCACTTTATTCTCTGAAAGAGAAAAAGCAACATGAATTGTTTGCATGCCCACAGAATTGTGGTTTAGTCTCTTCTTTTTCTCATTTTTCTCTGTCCTCCATAATAGTTTTGATTTTTTGGGAAATCACTGTGAAATCAATGCTAGACATTATAGTTTCATAGTTCTTATTGTTTATAAACTGTACATTGATGCAACACTTGATGTTCTATTAACTTTTTAAGTGAATTACGAGTAATGTTTAAAATTATCCCAGATTTTGTCACCTCATTATTTTTTGCTATGTCCAGTCAATGACACTACAGAATGAACACTTGCCTTTAGTGTTATACTTAAAAGATGTTAGAATTTTTTTTCTCATCTGTTTCAGTATAATCATTCTGCTTTCTCCTAGGGAGACTTCCATTCATGGGGCATGAGCTGTGGCAGGTTTCATAAATGGGTACACTGATGCTAAGCTGGCAGTGAATTTTACCTTTCTTCTCAGGTAAATTGATTAACCCTAATAATGACAGACGTTTGAGCTGCAAACTTCATATCTTCTTGGATGCTAATGTAAAACCTGATATTCTAGACAGTTTTTAAATGCATAAGAGAAGTGGGCTATTTCATATTTTTCAGTGATTATGGGCTTTTGCCCCTCTTTAACATTTGGTTTGCTCCTGGTTGCTATGCTAAGAGGTTGAGAGCTAAGGCTAAGGTATACTTTGAGCAGTTTGCTAAGGGCAAAGAAAAGCAATTAATTCTGCAACAACAATGGGGTCTGCATTGCTGTGGCTACATTTTTACCACTTTTGGTGATTACAGATGATTTTCAGAAGTGGTATCTATTGGGATAGGCATTTGATGGATGGCAGCAAAGGACAGTTAGGATGATCACAACCAAGTGACCATCAGTGTGGCTTGGTTTAGGGTCATGGGGGACAGAGCATAGTGCCTGAAAGCTCCAGGCTGAAATACATCTGTGGTGATTATTTTTTATCAGCTTTTCTGCAGGAATCCAAATAGATGCGTGGACAGTGGTACCAGTACACACTGCCCAAAGCTTTTCTGTAGGAATCCAAATAGATGTGTGGACAGTGGTACCAGTACACACTGCCCAAAGCATCATGCACTTGTATCATTTTTTTGTTTATTTTTTATTGAAGTTGATGAGGAGGTGATGTGCCCTGCAGTTGAAGTGAAGTAGATTACTGTGCCTGTAGTTCTGACCAAGAATAACAGATGAATTAGGTCACCTGTCACTCTTATTTCCCCAGCTTTGGCATGAGAGGTGTGCTTGAGGGCAGGCTGTGAAAGAAAACAGAGATCAATTACAGGAGTGATCAAAAACAGTCATTGATATGGCTAGTTTAGGGGAGACCTGGGAGAGGGAGTGTGGGCAATGGTTACTTGTAGTGAACAGGGGGATGGTCTGTGGATTAATCTAATTTGGCTCCCCTTCCCCACAAGCAGTGTGGCCCCAGGAAATGGTTATATTAGGGGGTATAGGGGTGCAGCACCTCGCAATACACAGGGCAGACTTGATAGAATCCTAAGGGAAATAGGGGAATCAGTTAGAAAGGGTATGCAAAGGAGTCATGCTGAATTGCTATATGTAACGAATGTCAGAAGTATGTTGTGGTCAAGAGTGACAGTTTGAAATAAATTATTGTCCTATTTTTTTTTCCTTTATTTTACACAGACTCAGACATCAGAAATGTACATAAAGAAAATGGATGTCTTTATGAGGAAAGGGTGAGAAGACATTCTGTATGTGAAAATACGTGGTAATTACTTGAAAACTATTAAATAAAAATATGGCCTGTCAGGGTCAGTGAATATGTCTAACAGCAGAAGGTTGAAATACGGTACTGTATCTATTATGCTTTTTTGTTTTCTTCTCGGTGTGAGATAGAAGTCTACAGAATGTGGGTATCACTTTTGGTGGACATGGTGTATGAAAGCACAAGGTAATTACAGGATCCCTTCTGACTGACTAGTGATATGTTTTTTAGGGGGCTAGTATGTGTTAAAGAGCAATATGGGTATTACACTACTATAAGTCATTTAAAGTGAGATGCACTGTAACTTCTCACTAGGGGTGCATTCTGCTGTGAAAGAATGGGTGTGTTTTGTACTAAAGTACCTTATTAGAAGTCTATGATTTTGTATTGTGAATTGTCTTCAAGGAAAGGAAATATGGTCTATTTTGGAGGGCTTTTGTTGTTACAGTCTAGCAATATGCCCGATTTCCATCTTGGTGCTTTGCACAGAAGGTTGGGAACAGGATTTTTATGAAAGGAAATAGCTATTACAGAATCACGTCTGACTGATTATTCATATGGATTGTTGGGGGGACAGGATCTGTTAAAGTGCCATGTGGCATTTACATTCTTGTAATTCCTTTGCACTCAAAGGTAGCGTACCCTCTCGAACGTGGACATTTCATTGAGACAATGACTTTTATTAGAATCCTTGTTTTTTTTTATGTTGGACTGTCTTTGTGGAACTGACATATCGCCGCTTATATACAGCTGTGAGCCCAGGTTTTCAAAGGTATTTTATTGCCACAGTTTTCCACTACGCTTGGTGTCTACCTGGGTGTTATTTGACCTCCATACAAAAGAGATACATGGTTTCCTTGCATACAGCTGTTACATTCAGTGTTTCAGAGGGCTTCAGTTGCCACAGTCTGGCAATAGGCTTGATTTCCACCTGGAGGGGGGGCTGTTTTACCTCAACACAGAATGTTGGGGCAGGTGATATATGAAAGCAAATAGCAGTCTCAGGATCTCTTCTGATTAATTATTGCTGTGGTTTATTGGGAGGACATGATCTGTCAAAGTGCTATATGACTATTACATTTATGTGATTCCTAAAAGTCAAAAAGGTAGTGTATCATCTGAAAAGTAGCACAATCCATTGGGACAGCATGTATATGTTTTGCACTAAAGTACCTTTTTATAATTCTCATTTTTATTTTATTGTGACTGTCTATAGTGATCTGACACATGGCCTTTTCCATACAACTAGTAAAGCCACAGTTTCTGAGGGCTTTTGTTGTTACATGATGTTTTGATTCCACATGAAAGCTATTTCACTTTTGCAGGAATGGATGAATAAAACTAATTTCTGGAATATATGTGTATTAAGTTACAATATCTCAGAAATGAAAATACTAAATATTTTCCAGAAAAAAATGAATGTTTGAATTGTAACACGCTGTGGCTACAATGTCATGCTTTCTTGCAACTAAAGCTACAGAGACAAATACACAGGCATGCTGAACTGGAAGCTTTTGGGTTATAACTTGCTAAATATCATGCTGTTACCTGAAAGGTTTGTAATAATCTCAAAGGCAGACAAGATGGAGACCTTGGGTTGAGTTCATGTACATTTGCCCAAATTATGAACAGAAAATTATATTTTTTTCTAGGGTAAAGACATGTTTTCTGTAATTTTTGTGTATTATTAAAGTATACATTATAAATGTTTTGACAGGAATGTACATATTTCAGATTCTGTTGTCTGCTTCTGTTATGGTAGCAGTAGCATATGCCAATATATAAATACATATTTGCCCTTTTTTGCATTGTTAGGTACCCCTGTTGCCCTCTGCTCTCCAGCCTTCAGCAGCTTCTGGCACCTCTGACTAGGGAATACTGAACCAAGTTCTACAGATCAAGCATCAAACCTGACATAAAGAGACAGAGTCCAGAAAAACATGACTAAGATGAACACTGGCATGGTCTCTGGATTATACAGTCAGAAGAGAAGGCTTATCATGAACAATCTGGTGTAAAGGAAAAGAAAGGGATGCACATGCAGCCAGAAGTTCATAACAGGGAGTCAGAGGGATGCCAATAAGGAGGAATGGGAATTAAGTGGTTTAACGGTCATAGATTAACACAAAGACAGACTGTAATAGCAAGTAAGGAATAACTGCCTCACCTAGTCTGCCTGTCTCCACTGAGTAAGCTATCATGTTCTCATCCTGTGGTTCATACTGACATCTAAACTTGCTTTATTTCTGTCCACTGTCCTGTAAAGTTCTCTGGCAGTTTTTAGTTCCACCATATCCTGAAGGAAGATGTTCAATGCATCTACTACCCTGTCACTAAAGAAATTATTCCTCATGCATGTTTCCTGAATTGCCAGTGTTATGTTTCCTGTTTTTTTCTGAGTTATGCTTCCTGTATTTTCTGTGTGTGTGTGTCTCTAGCTAAGTGTCTGCTAGATTGTGTCATTAAAGGTTAAATACACAAAAGAGAACTTCAAATGGTTGAACACAAAAGAAAAAACACAGAAAACACTGAATGCAGCTAAATGCAAATTGTACAACATTGTATAGATCTCTTCAACTACATCAATAAATTCCAGCTAGAAAAGCCAGATCAGACATTGTTTGAATAGCAGTACTGCTAGGAAAAGGGGTTTTAGTATATAATGAGTAGGGTTTGGAAAGGCATTGGGTTACGGTTGGCGCACACAAGTAAGAGTGGGTGGAGGGGCACCCAATTCAATGTTACTTAGGTGTGCTAACCCTAACTAAAACCTACACATTATATTACTAAAAACATTTTCCCACACAGTATCACTACACAAAACAAAAGGACACAGAACCCATGCAGGCACACATGCACACACATACTCACGCACGCACACACTCTCACGCATGCACATACTCTCACGCAAACACACATATACACTCACACACATCAAACATGCATGACACTGAATATCCCCTTACCTAACCCTGACTCTAACCTGTGAACACTTGTACATACACACCAGCTACAACAATGAGATCTTGCATGTCTTTACAGCCACCTCTTTTTCATTCACATTTTCATTTTCCTGCACATTCCTATTTACCTATGTTATATAAAACTTTAATTCACATTTCACATGGTAACCATCTGAAATGTCACCAAGACTGAATGGCCAAAAGAACAGACTTAAGTATACTAAGTCCTTGATGCCATTTCAGAATATTCCCTTTTCTCATAGGTGTGGGAATTTTGTAGTTGATATATATAAGTTCAGGGGATGCTTGTTTCACCTGCAAAAAGAGGTTTTAAGGAGAAGAGTGATTTTCAAGATTCACTCTTCTCTGAGTTTTCTGTTTCTCTCTCTCTTTTTTTTTTTTTTTTTTTTTTTGGCTTTTCAACACTTGGCATTTCGAGTGACGACTTTTCAATAGGATCATTGGAAGTTACTAGGCTAATGGCCCTGAGGGTCTTACAAGCCTAGCCAAGAATTTAGCCCATGTCCCGACAAGTCAGCACCTGATGCCACTGTCCAGCAGGGACACAGGTGGAATCCCAGGGGTGTATTTTCTGTTCCCCATCCAGTTTTCCAGGTTGCGCTTTAAAAGGGTTAATGAGGTACTCTGCTTGACGTGGAGAGGGATTCTATTCCACAAAAGGGGGAGTCTCTGGGACACAAATCTGTCCCGCCAACAAGTCGTTGATGTCACAGACCATGTTGAGGTCTCGCATGTGGGTTACAGGAGTGGAGCTTGACTTGCGGATATCCAGCAGTCCCATCAAGGCGGGATCTAAGATTGCTTTGTATGCCAGACAGAGGTCACCTCGTCGGAGTCTGTAAGAGACTGAGTAGAGGGACAGGGCATTTAGCCTATCTGTGTAGGGTAGATGTTTGAGGCCCTGGATTCTTCTGGTGAGGAACCTCTGTGGTCTCTCCAGCTGCTGCATCTGCTTTGTGAGGTACATGCTGAAAGAGGCATTGTACTCAATAATGGGTCTTATAAGGGAAGAATACAGGGGTGTTATGACCACCTTGTCCCTAGATGAGATACTCTTACTAAAAAGGTGGGCCATGTAGAAAACTTTCCGTACAATGGAGGCAATATTTTTTATTTATTTAACATTTGTTAACTGGAAAAGTCTGACTTGGACAAAGCCAATTTTCAGTGGAGGCCTGGGGAGAAATGCTCCAGATGCATGTCTTTGTAATGGCATGGTGGCCAAAAGTCAGTTTGCTATCAACCTGGGTGCCCATGTCCCTCACAACTGATTGCGTGGTTAGGACCTTATTATTAATGTGATAATTTGTGAGGACATCACTCTTCCCAAAGGGGATGATGATACATTTTTTTGGCATTCAGTTTGAGGCCATGTTTCTGGCACCAGTAATTTGTTTGGGTGAGACCCTCTTGGAGGGATGTCCACATCACTAGGGAAATCTAGGTCATCTGCAAACTTGGTCAGCCATAACCCACTGGTTTTGGTCTGCACCTCAGAAAAGTATATTCCAAACAACAGAAGACCCAAGACTGATCCCTGGGGTACACCACTTGCTAGGGTCTACTGCTTGAGGTGGCTTCCCCTATTTTGACTAGGTGGGTTCTATCAGTGAGCTAGTTTGATATCCATCTAGTAACATATGGATTGATGCCTAGTTGTAAGAGTTTATCTATTATACCCGAGTGGGGAATAGTATCGAAGGCTTTGGCCAGGTCAAGGTAGGTGGTGTGCACAGTCTTCCCCTTGCCCATAGCTTTGGTGACTGTCTCAAAGAAGTCGACCAAATTTAACAGGCATGACTTGCCCTTGATGAAACCAAACTGCGGGGGATTGAGTGTTTGGAGGTTGCCAATGTCCTTGCTAATGAGGTCCATGATAATCTTCTCAATGGCCTTGCAGATCAGGCTAGTTAGGCTGATGGGTCTAGAATTTCCTGGATCAGTGGACGCTCCACATTTGCGCAAAGGGAAGACAGTGGCTGTCCTCCACTCAGATGGGATGAAGCTGGTACTCAGGCTTTGGCTGAATAGGGTGCCTAATGGTGCTGCAAGTTCCTGCCAGAGTCCATGTAGGATGCAGCCTGGGATGTTATCAAGTCCCATGGAGGCTGTATTTTTTGCCTTTGAGAGGGCAGTGATTAGGTTCATAGGTTGGTACTAGGCTATCGGCCCTAGGGCCTATACAAGCCTAGCCATAACAATTCCTTGGCTATTTCTTCCCACACTATTTACTTCCCTGGATCCCTGTCTAGCAGGGTGACTAACGTGATCCCCGGGGTGAATTTTCTTTCTCCCATCCAATCATCAAGGTTCCTTTTGAAGAGGGCCAAAGAGGTGCTCTGCTTGACATGTATGGGCAGTCTATTCCAGAGTCTGGGGAGTCTCTGGGTCAGGAACCTATCCCTCTAGCATGTTTAGTTTATTGTGATGACAAAGTTTAGATCCCTGGAGCATGTTGCTTTGAGGGATTGGGATTTCTTTAAGTGTAGCATGTCCAGCAACTCTGGGTTTGACATGGCTTTGTATGTTAAGCAGAGATCGCCTTGGAGTAGACTATATGCGACAGAGTATAGCTGGAGTTTTTTAAGACTGTCAGTACAGGGCATCTGCTTTAGGTCTGTGATTCTTTTAGTGAGGTATTTCTGCGGCCTTTCCAGTTGTTGCAGATATCTTGAGAGGTATATACCAAATGGGGCGTTATATTCTATAATGGGTCTAATGAGGGATGAGTACAGTGGGACAATGACCTCCTTTTTCTGGATGAAAATCCCTTAGTGATGAGGTGTGCCACACAGAAGGATTTCCTGACTGTTGTGGTGACGTGGTTATTGAAGGTGAGACCACTGTCCACCTGTGTCCCTAAGTCTCTTATCACATTTTCAATGTTTAGTGTACTGCCACCTATGTGGTAATTCACGGGTACATGTTTTTTCCCAAAGGGGATAACTATACATTTCTTGGTATTGAGCTTGAGCCCATGGGTCTGGCACCAAGTATCTGTTTCTGTAAGGCCCTTTTGTAGAGTATCCACATCATTTGGGGATTCAATAATGGCTCCCAGTTTGCAGTCATCTGCGAACTTTGTTAGCCAGAGTCCCTTAGTGTTGGCCTGTACTTCAAAGAAGTACATGCCAAACAAGAGAGGTCCCAGGACCGAACCCTGAGGTACTCCACTTGTCACTTGTCTGGAGCTGGATTTGAAGTCAGCTACTTTTACAGTGTGGGTTCTATCAGTAAGAGAGTTGGCAACCCATCAAGTGACATAGGGATTAATGCCCAGCTTAGTTAGTTTATCTATGATTCCAGAGTGGGGGATGGTGTCAAAGGCCTTAGTGAGGTCCAGATAGGCTGTGTGGACTGCCTTACCCTCGTCTGCTCAGGAGACTGATTCAAAGAAGTCAGTCAGGTTCAGGAGACAAGACTGGCCCTTCACAAACCCAAACTGGGTGAGGTCCAGTGTTTTAAGATTGCCAATGTCTTTGTTTATAAGTTCCATAATAATACGTTCCATGGCCTTGCAGATCAGGCTCGTCAGACTGATGGAGCAGTAGTTCCCAGGATCCAAGGTGGATCCCCCCTTGTGGAGTGGGATAACTGTAGCTGTGCGCCACTCAGTGGGCAAGAAGTCTGAGGTGAGGGTATAATTAAACGTGACACTTAGGAGAGGTGCCAGTTCATTTTGTAGTTCACGTAGCACACAGCCTGGGATGTCATCTGGTCCCATGGATGCTGTAATCTTAGCTTTGGAGAGTGCATTTTTTACCTGTGTGGTCGTTATTACTGGAATCTGGTAATCTTCCAGTATTGAGATGGGCCATTTAGGGGGT
Organism: Protopterus annectens; assembly: GCF_019279795.1. Taxonomy (NCBI): domain Eukaryota; kingdom Metazoa; phylum Chordata; order Ceratodontiformes; family Protopteridae; genus Protopterus; species Protopterus annectens. Next base: position 884,482,572 of record NC_056737.1, read on the forward strand.
GAGAGGGGGTAGCATCTGGCACTGAATCGATCTGCCAGGATATTGGCAATATCCTTGGGATCAGTATATTTAATGCCATTCTGTTGTAGCTCAGAGTAGATCTGAGCATTGCCATTTAGAGTCTTGACATAGTTTTAGAATGCCTTGTGGTTGTCTTTGGAATCTTTGGCAATTTTATTTTCGTAACTAGCTTTGGAGGATTTTATGAGGGATCTCAGCTTCTTACTGAGGCTGGTAAGGGAGTTTTTTGCATCCGGGGATTTTCCTCTTTTTTGCAACAGTTTTTTCCTTTTGTTGTAAAGTTTGTTTATGGCATGAGACAACCAGATTCGCTTCCTTTTTTTTGGAGGAGAGCATCTTGGTTCTATTTGGGATGGCACAATTCATGCATGAGTGGTTGTGCTCGTACAGTGCCTTAGTGTAGGATTCAGCAGTCGAACTTTCAGTTCCCATCTTCATGGGTGTCATGAAATTTGTAACTTCTGACTTGAGTAGCATGAAGTTGGCTTTGGAGAAGTTTTTTTATGGAGGTTTCCTTACTGGGGGGTGGGGGTGGGATGTGGATATTAAGAGTGATTAGCTTATGGTCTGACCTGACCAACGAGGGGGTGACCATAGGTGTGGAGCATCAATTTCCCATGTTGGTAATGACCAGGTCTAGGATACTGGAGCCCCTGGTGGGACTATGGGTTAGTTGATCTAGGGCATTGGAATTTATGAATTCCAAGAACCGCTGGGCAAAGGTGTTGGTATACGAGTAGTTTTCCCAGTTAATGGCAGGGTAGTTGAAATCACCCAGTATTAGGGTGTTTGGTTGCATATTAATATTTTCCAGTGTGTTTAGAAAGGTGTAGTGAGAATCTTGGGGCATGGCAGGGGATCTGTAGCAAGCTACAATTTGGATTGTAATCTTACCTAGTGTTAGCTGCACCTGGAAAATTTCAGATGCATTGTGTTGGGTAACTAACATGGTGGTGTGAATATTCTTGGTGAATATGGACCTTTAGTGTTTCGATCCTGGTTTGGTGGCCAAAAAGTGTGGTAAGAGTTGTAGCCTGGTATTGCAGGGGTGCTCTCTGGAGCCTTGAACCAGGTCTCAGTTACTGCACAGATACCGATGTTCTCCATTTTTAGGAGTGCCTCGAGAGAGTGCATTTTGAGGTTTAGACTTCTAGCATTGAGTAGCATTAATTTCAGATTTTGCATGCTTGTACCTGTTACATTGGTGGTTTTGTCCTTTGAACTTTGCCTAAAAAAGGCACTATAGGGGTGGCAAGAGCCTTAGCCAGTAATCTGAATCCCAGGGGCGACAGGTGCAGACCATCTCTGGCAAAGCATCGTTGCCTGTCGATCATGTTGTCCCAGGCAGACAGATACTGGATCCACTTTGAATGACACTAGAAGTTTAGCCAATTGTTGAAGTCAATCATTTTGTCCTTATATTTTGGTATCATTCTGGGAGAAGGCAGGATGCTACTCAGGGCTAGGGTCATACATGCCTGGGCCACATGATCCAAGAGCTCTTCCATGTCTCTTTTCATGTAGTCCAGAGAGGTATGTCTCAAGTCATTCACTCCAACATGGACAATGACAGAGTCATATTTGTACTTGTTGTGGAGTGACTTGAGTGCATGAGTTATGTGGCGGATCCTGGCACCCGACAGGCAGCTCACTGTAATTTTCTCCTTGTTCAGCCTGGTGAGTGGGACATCAGTGTGCCTGACTATAGAGTCACCTATAACTAAAGTGTTAGGTACGTTGTCTTGCCTTAGCGGCTGTTGCTGGGTGGCACACTGGTGTTGTGAGCTATGTGACACTTTGGTTGTGATTGGTGTTTGTTTGCATTTCAGCTTCGGAGGTCCTTGTTGCTTGGGCAGGTTACAGTTAAGGGCCTCCGCATATATGGATTTAGTGTTGCTATGTGTTGGTGGTGTGAGTTTAGAAGGGCTATGTGTTGCTTGAGGTGTAGTGCGGGTGTTAACCTTCTCCTCTTGACTGTCTAGCACAATCTTGGGTGGAGTGAGATTTGCTTCCAGTTTGGCTATGCAAGTGCATCTCTCACAGATTGTAGTGTTGGGTGGTAGGTGGAGAGGGTTGTCTGTGTACATGAGGCAATTGCTGCATTGCCCCAGTATGCCCAGATTCACCAGGTGGACAGGAGAAATCACCGGAAGCTGACCCTTGGACATGCCTGATTTGGTGCTTTTTTTTTTTTTAAAGTTTCCCTTGCCTTAGCAAGGTACTTTGCAATTATAGGCTGTTTAGTGCCTATGATTAATTTCTCCTTATTAATAAGAAGAGTTGAGTGCTTGTATCAGTTGAAGGCTTCCTAGTGCTTTCCAGCAGGTATTAGAGCAAGTGCTAGTCACAAGGATGCTTAAAGGTAAGATGAAAAAAAAATGGTTTACCCTAAACACTGCAGTGTGCACTAGAGAAGTTAGATGTGAAAGTAGGTAACTTAAGTTTTACCTGTCTAAAAAGTTAAGTTTTAGTGGAGAGTCACTATTTTTAAAACAGCAAGATAGATTGAAAGAGGGTGATCACTTTTGTATTCCGGTACTATGGAATACAGTAGAATGGCCAATAAATTTAAATAGTTGAAGGGGAGTGATTTCACAGAATGATAATTTTGTGCTTACTCACACAAGCCAGTGAAAGCAGAGAGGAAATGAGATATATGATCAAATTAACATAAGAGTCAGGTAACTAGAAAGACAGTGGTATTTAAGAACACAACAGTGGCAGGGTGGGGGAGTGGGGAAATGTCTGCCTGACTCACAAGAGACAGAGCTGTGGTGTCTTCTGAAGTTTTAATATGCAGTTAAAAGCAGAACACAAGCAAAACACAAGGTAAAGAAAACAAATCACAGCACTCAAAATATAAAAAAGGCAATAAACTAATACAAAATACAACAAATAATAAGCAAACCAACCTTTCCCTCACAGCAAAGTGTAGCAGAGTCTGGGTGAGCCTTTCCAATAAAGCTCTGAAATGTTTTATTTTACCCCTTAAATAGAAGGTTTAGTTCCTAGCTCCACCCCCACAGTTCACAAATGATTAACCTTAAGTGACCTCTTCTATCTTATGAATGAGTGCTTAATTGATCAGTTCTACTTTCTGTCTGACTCACAAGAGACAAAGCTATGGTGTCTTTTGAAGTTTTAATATGCAGTTAAAAGCAGAACGCAAGCAACACACAAGGTAAATAAAACAAATCACAGCACTCAAAATATAAAAAGGCAATAAACTAATACAAAATACAACAAATAAAAAGCAAACCAACCTTTCCCTTACAGCAAATTGTAGCAGAGTCTGGGTGAGCCTTTCCAATAATGATGACTTGCTCCCTAGAGATAAGGGAAGGGGGGGCAGGTGCTGGAGATGACCTGATTTACTGATGGGGGCAGAAGGGGTGAAGTTTTCACTGGACTTGCCTGCCAGCAGGTTGGCTATATTTACGGCATTTGTGTATGTGGTGTCCTTGACCATCAGTTCTGAGCAGATCTGGGTGCTTCCTTTGAGACTGCGAACATATGTGAAGAAGGCCTTATGATTGTGTTTAGTAGATGTGGCCAGTTTGGCTCAAAGTTTGCTTTGGATGATTTCACTAATGCTCTTATTTGCTTATTCAGGCTAAGGAGAGATTGCTTCCAGTTAGGCACCTGCTCCTCCTTCTTGTCCTGGACAGCATTTTTTTTCCTTTTACTATAGAGTTTATTCATTGCAGATGTCCACCAGACAGGTTTACTCTTTCTTGAGGAAGTTGATTTTGTCTTGTTGGATATTCCTGATTCCATGCAGCTATATAAATGCTCGTAAAGTACTTTGGTGAAGGTTTGGACATATATGCCATTTCCTATGGTGGGGGAGGGAGCTATAAAGCTGTTTATACCTTTTCTCAAGAGGCTGTAATCAGCTTTGAAGAAGTTTTTTTGTTTGACCCTAGCTGGGGGGGGGGGGCTCAGGGGAGATGGTGACTTTTGAAAGATACCGCTTTGTGGTCGGATCTTACCAGGGATGATGACACTGTAGGGATGCCGCAGTGGTAACTTATGTTGGTTAATACCAAGTCAAGTCCAAGATATTTTCACCTCTTGTGGGGGTGTCAACCAACTGGTCCAAGGCATTTGCATTGAAGAACTCAAGGAATCTCTGGGCATTTGTGTTTTGGCATGAGTATTTCTTCCAATCTAGGATTGGATAGTTAAAGTCACCCAGGATCAGGGTAAAGGGTTGAATCTTGATAGATTCGAAGATGTCCAGATAGATGGAGTGGGCATCTTGAATAAAAGTTGGGGGCCTATAGCTAGCTATGATTTGAATAGGGGTCTTGCCAATTGTTAACTGCACCTGGAGTGTCTCCTGTGTGTCATCCTGTTTGACCACCTTGGAGGTGTGTATGTCTTTTATATATATTGCAACTCCACCTCCTTTTGCTTTGTTGTCCATAGTTTGGGATCTGAATGTATGATAGGGTGAGTAACCTGGTACGGCTGGGGTGCTCTCTGTAGCTTTGAGCCAGGTTTATGTGACTGCACAAATATCAGCATCTTCCAGGGTTAAGAATGCTTGCAATGAGTGCAGTTTTGTGTTTAGACTCCTAGAAATTAGCAGCATGACCCTTAATTTATGTTTTGATTAAATATTCATGTTGGTAGTTTTGACCTCATGACATTGCCTAAAAAGGGTGTTATGGGGAGGTAAAAGCCTTTGCCAGAAGCCTGAAACAAAAGGGAGAAAGATGCAGGCCATCACTGGCAAAGCAACGTGGTTTGTCAATCATGTCATCCCAGGCTGTCAGGTACTGGATCCCCTTGGAATAACACCAGAAACTAAGCCAATTGTTAAAGTCAATCATTTTCCATTTGTATTGAGGCAGCATTCGGGGTGACAGCAGAATGATGCTTAAGGCTAGGAACATACCTGTCTGGGACAATATTCAGTGAGCTCGATCATGTCTCTCTTCATATAGTCCAGGGAAGTATGTCTCAAGTCATTCACACCAGCATGGACTATGACAGAGTCATAACAGTACCTGTTGAGAGACTTGAGTGCATGGGTAATATGGCAGGTTCTGACACCAGACAAACAACTAACCATGACTTTCTCCTTATCCAGCATGGTGAGGGGCACATCTATGCGTCTCACAATGGAGTCTTCTATGATTAATATGTTGGGTTTATGTTTAGGCTTTAGTGGCTGTGAGAGACAGGTGCGTGCATTATGTGTAGTGAGTGGTGTCGTGGGCAGTGGAGTTTGCATGTGTTTTTTCCTTGTAGGTCTCTTTTGTTTGGGTATGTTTTTGTTGAGGACGTCCGCATATGTGGGGGTGTGTTGTGTAGGTGTGGGTGGTGTTTGAAGTGTGGTGTTTTTGTTGACAGCCTCCTCAGTACCAGATATACTGGGTTGTGGGGGGAGACAACAATGACTCTAGGTTCTTGATGTAGTTGCATCTCACAAAACTGTGTTCCTAGGTGGTAGTAGTAGAGGGTTGTTCATGTACATGAGGCAGTTGCTACACTGTCTCAGGATGCCCATATCAACTGGACTGGTAGGAGAAACTGTAGGAAACTGTCTATCCATATTTGTCAGAAACTGAGGGAGAGAGGCCAGAGAGAGCTAAAGGGGTAAAGGGTGGAAGGTCTAAGAGTAGTACTACTAGGTGATCACACAAGTACTACTAAGGGCAAATTTGTAGCTGGAATACATCAAAGGGGTTAAAAGCCATGGAGCTGCAGCTCTGGATGCAGCAAACCTGTATCTAGTTTATGCTACTCAATTTAAGGTTAAGAACACAATAAAACTCACAAAGAAGCACAGATTATCCACTTAAAAAGAACAGTACTCATAGTATGAAAAAAAAACAGTTAAACAGCAATGAAATGCAGTAAAATGCAGTTAAACAGTAATGAATTGCGGTAAATAGCAATGAAATATAGTTACAGTAAATTCTTTAAAACTGTGCAAAATAAAGATAAATTAGCTCACTATCACAACAGTAAAAAACAGTTCAAATAAAGCAGCAATTCAGTAGAATACTGTCATCAATTTAATCAGGCTACTGACAAGCAGTAATAATGTGGCAAACTAAATGCAGTCAAACTCCTAAGCACAAGCAGCTAAATGAAGTAGGAAGAGGCACAATTTTATTTTTATTTTTTTTTTTTATTAAAAGGACAAATCTGTTTCTCATAAGATAAAACACAACTGTAACAAAAAATCCAAACTACATATAACAAAACTAAAATCAGTTGCAAGCCTCAGACTTTAGTATTCCCTTACATTGCATAAGCAATTTGGAGCCTCTAAACTCAACAAGTGAACTGTAATCAAAGTTACATACATCTGCAGGACAGTGGTTAGTAGAATATAATGTAGAGCAATAACGGAACTTCGGAATCGGTAGAGTTACAGAAAATAGTAGCAACCCGCTATGCCAATCATATGATAAAATAAGTTAACTTACATAAAAACATACTGTCTAATGAAAGGAACAATGTAATCATCATTAATTCTAAACCATTCATCTTCCACTTTTCAGAGTTCCCTGTTCTTTTACAGTTCTCTTCTTCACTCTCTTTAACTAAAAGAATGCTTTTGATCACCATCACAACTCTTTAGGTATATATTATAAGCACGAACGCTTACCCTATCGAATCCCTAAACATCGACCCATCCTCATCGAACCGCATAAACACCGAATGCCCTAAACCGTGAAATTCAAAACATCGAACTATCATACTTGTCCCACCCCACCGCCCACAACATACTACCTACACAAACAAACTAAATAAACCACATACATACACTAACCAAAACCCTACATCTAACCCTAAACTAAACCCTACTTCTATCCCTACACTAAATCTTACATATACCACCGAGTATGCACTTAACTTAACCCGCACCCTAACCCTAAGGTCCGTAACTATCGCACACTTACCTTAAAAAGCTAAACCCAAACAAACTAAATAATCCACACACATTCACTTAACAAAACCCTACACTAAATCTAACATACATTGCCATCCATGCACTTACCTTAACCGGCACCCTAACCTTAAGGTCCGTAACTATCGCACACTTACCTTATGGAGCTATACCGCAGAAGGCCAACCAAGACGATTCAATGTTTCCGGTTAAGCTCTTCTGGATGTTCAATGTTTTCACATTTCAATAAGGATGGGTCAACGTTTAGGGATTCAATAAGGTAAGCGTTCGAGTTAATAATAGGGAACCAACTCCCCTCCTTCCAAATACCTTTCTTTTACTCAAAGGAAGCAAAGTTGCTGCCTTTAGCTCATATGTATTAGGACAGCACCACTGCCTTTCTCTAGTTAATATTAAGACTCTAACAAGAAAGGTAACTTTTTGAGCATAGTAAAAAAAATCATGAGTTCCATGCCTGCAAAATGAAAGTGCCAGACAGACAAACTGCAATAAGAGTGATACTGTGTAGCTTTACTTTAAATACATGACTATATTTGTTGGGAATTATAGTCAATAAAAGGCTCAGTTTTGAAAACAATCCTGTCAGAAAAGTGAAAAAAGTAAGGCTATGAAGATAGTCCTGTGCTTTCCCCAGTGGACTCCCAAGCAGAGTGCGTCTCTTTGGCACTATTGCCAGTGGTTGCTTACCACTGGACTATGCCTTAGCAATAACAGGATCTCCAGGAAAAAAAAAAAGAAACACGGTTCTACATAAAGCTTCACCACAGGTTTCTGCAAGCACATAATTACTACATATTCAGTGTTAAAGATTCATCACGTTATTATGCTTGCTAGAATCTCACCCAAGTCCATCCTTCCTAAACCTGCTGACTAATTTCTTTCACCTTTCCGTCATCTGATGCAATAGCTAAGAGTTTCTATTTTGTTATGGCCTAAAATTCATCATACAAGACAATTTTCCTCTCCAGTCCATTACTTTACATTCTCTGGCATTACGTAAAGGCTAGCATACAAACTTGCCTCATCTTGTTTCACTGCATTCAAACCTTTTGTTGTATTATCTGTTAAGAGACTGTGTTTCTTTCCAAATATCTGAAATGAAAAATGAAACAAATAAATGTCTGCCCCAGTACGGAGCCTTATAGATCTCTACTAGTAGCCACCCCATTCCTCATTAGTATTCTCCAAGCTTATTTAGGTAGTCAAATTTAAACCTAACATACTGTCATGAGACCAAAGACCCACCAAAATATACATTATTTCTATAGCACCATGTCAAATGCCTCCTAACATCATAGCAGTTCAAATGCATGGCATCTTGTCTATTCCAGTCTTGACCAACTTTAAAAACCATCACATTGTTCCTGTTAAAAATCTGTACTGTCTCAAGTCCTGTGGGTCTCTCTTGCCTTTATTTAATTAGAGCTGAGGTTGTTTTTTCTGCTTCTAAGGTCAGACTAGCTGGTTATTTCCAGTCTTGTGAAGTGGAATTATCCCTACACTCTCCATAGTTGCCATCACAATTTATGACCTGCTCAAGAGATTAGGTACCAACATCAATAGTTCAAGTTAACAAATTCAAAAAATGAATAAACTTGAATTCTATTTTCTGGTGTAAATTTCCAGTCATCTGCCATTAATTACAACATTTACTGTTGGGCTTGCATCAAATCCATCTCCTACACAAAATATTTATTTCCTGTGGACATAATGTTTACACTAGCATACTGCATTGTGAAAAATTAAAACAAGTATGTAATTGATATTTCTGCTTTTTATATGCCCGGATTTGACTCCTTTCAGTCCCACTTATTAACCTTCATTATCCTCCTGTTTTATTTATTTTTTCTTTAATAAACAAAATAGTCTTAGTGCCTTTAGTATGTTTGCTTTTTTTTCACTTTCTGCACATCAGCTATCCTGACTGGCTTTTTTACTCCTGCCTTAACAAATAATTATTTTTCTTACTACTTTTGAGTTTACTTCTGTTTTCTGAGTGACATAATTATTTTTTTTCTCACGTAAACATGATAGGTCCTTTGCAGGGTCAGTAACAGAGTATGAAGCATGTCAGCCTGGGATGATCTCAGAAAAGAACCAGTGTCCATCTGATATGAAAAGAGTAATTTGAGGAAGATGTACAAAGATCATTATGATATGACAGAAAATATAATCCCCCCACCCCTGGACAATCAGTTTAGAAAATGGAGAGTACATTCACTTTTCCATTGAGAATGCATTGCCCTAGCCTGTTATTGTAATGATGACTATGTACCTTGCAAGGATGTCCCTTTGACATCCCCCATAAGAGGTGCACCAGGCTGGGAGAAGGCTCTGGGGCAAACCCAGGACATTCTTTAGGAAGGAATCCCACAGGATGAAATGGACAGTATTCATAGGGATACAGATGTCTAGTTTAACCTCATTCGGCTTTCTACTAACATGATTTTTGGGGTGAGTGGCACATTCAGTTTCTCTTCAAGAATGCATTACCCTATCTTATTATTCTAGTGATCTTCTACTACATCATCTTCATGTGTTACTCTATTAACTGAATTGTCTACTAGGGACAAATGCTTCTTTTCTAGAGAGACTTTAGGATACTGTCTGTAGGCATCATGCTCAAAGTTAGGCAGTATGCACATGGGAACTGAGGAAATTGAACTAGATAATGAAGTATAAAGTTTAATAACAGATTAAAGGCTTAACTCACCATTCTATACTACCAGATAAACTCCATTACATTATTACCGTCCTATATATTGTATGTTTAGGTTGAAGAGGAATTAATTCATCATTATTACCATACAGATAACATTCCACATAAATTTGATAATGTGATCAGGGACTTGGGTACATATGCTGATAACAGACCTCTCCTTTGACCACCATGTTTTCTTCTACTTTGCATAGCTTATCCTCCATGACATCTCCTCAAGGTTCATAGAGGTTATAGTTCCACTTTATCCATCCGTATTAGGCCCATCATTGACTATAATGCACCCTTCGGCATGTAGCTTACTAAGCTCCCAAACCACCTTAAGTGACCTCAATGTTTCCTAACCAAAAATATTTCTGGTCTTAGTACCCTTAGTTACTCTGACAGACTGTCTCTGTGCTCAGTCATACAAACTCCCGAGGGGTGATCTCTGCTTAGTTTTCCATTCTACGAATGACCCTGCTTGAACTTCTTCACTTGAACAGAACAAGTGAAAAAGCAAACACCTGTTCTAGAGACCTAAGTCTACACTGTCATATCAACAAGACTAAATGGTGTAACAGATACCTAACCTAGCATAAACTCCATTTCTAGAACAGGCTTCCTTTACTTATCAAGGAGAGTACTTCCCTAGCAACCTTTAAAATTAGTCTGGATGACTGGATGTATAATCACAAATTTTCATCAGGAATATGTAGAGAAAGTCTGCATTTTTGATGGAGGCACTGCTAGTTCCCCATCAGTACTGGGTGATATGGGTATGGTTATTGGTGGTCTGCTTTGGCCTTGAATGTATGAAAGTCCATGGAGGTCCCTAACCTACGGACAAATACTCCTGATAGATGGTGTCAAGCACAAAAGTATGGACGTGAGCTGGAACAGTTATAAAACGGAGAAGAGCAGTATTTTTTTAATAATACTCCTAGGAATTCCAATGTTTTTTTTTCCTCTAATCTCATGACTTGTTGTGGGTGGCTACCTCATTTAAGCTCTGTGGTTCATCCATGACATGAAGTTACTACACACATAAGTTGTAAACTATGAATTGCTCTTTAGGTTTCCATGACTCACATGCACTAATGCAATCAATATTACAAACACACCACTGTCACTCAATGTTCACATGGAGCTATCTTTTCCTCTATTGCTAATGCCCTTATAGGTTCATAGGTTCATACTAGGCTATCTACCCTAGGGCATTTATAAGCCTAGCCAGAGTGTGTTTGGCTTTCGCCACCCATTTTAAATTAATTTTGCTATGCCCTTTTTCGAGGTTAGTATACTGTGCCTCTTTCTAACAGTGACACAGAAGTGATACCCAGGGTAAACCTACGATCTCCCATCCACTCATCAAGATTCCTGTAGAAGAGAGTCAATGAGGGACTCTGCCTAACCTGGACTGGGATTTTATTCCAGAGTGAAGGGAGCCTTGGTTTACCAACACCACCACCACTGAATCTCTAATTCTAAGTCATTAAGTCAGGGACTTGATTGCAGTGTCCCACATATCAACACTTAAAACATTCTACAGCCACAGAAAGTACCTCTCATCAACAGCATTTGCATCTTTTTAGTTAAGCAGCACTCATGTACAAACATGTTTATATCTAGTTCTCTACACTTATTCAACAGGCCTACATGGAACATCATGTCTCCATGATATCCATTGCACTTTGGAATTTTGCTGGGCACTGCTTCCAAAAACATTGATCATCTTCCTGTCACACAGAGTCGCAGTCTTAAGTATATGGTACTTCGGCCAGCTGAGTGTAAATGCAGTTATCCAGTTTTTTAAAACTAAGACAAAGTGTATGCCTGTGAAGTACCTGTGGTCTAGATCACAAACAGGTCAGAGGAATTCTTTTTTGGCGTATCACATCAAATCTGATGACCTCTTCAGTTTTAAAAGAAAAAAAAAACTGTAGATGTATCAAGCTATTTCTCTCACTTGATGGCATCCTGTTTATTTACTTATTTATTGACATTTGATTACCGGGAAAGTTCTACTGGGTAGAAGCCCATTTTCAATGGATGCCTGGAGAGAAAAGCTCCAAATTATTACAAAACATTGTTAAGAACAATAATTTTACAATCTTCAAAAATAAAACAAAAACATCTGCAGTTTAAATAGTTATAACAAATTAGATATAATTATAAAACTTTGGTTAAGAATCAATGAAAGTTATATGACAATCATTTAATATTTGGAGAACCAGAGAAATTTCAGACGGTTTGTAGATAAATTAAAGGTAATTTAGTCTAATACAAACAGGAATTGCAATATGAAGTGAGGAAAAAACAGGCTTATGGTATATTTAGAGAGAAAGTCAGGGAAGAAAATTTGATAGAAATAAGGAAATAAGTGAAGAAGGGAGATTAAGGAGGTATAAGGTATGAAAAGATACTTGTTCAGATTTGGGGATATAGTTTATCCTGGTTTTGAACAAGAACAGACCTGATTTTAGGTAGGAAGTCTTTCAGAGTGGTTTTGAAAGATAGGAGGGAGAGTACTGACCTGATGGATACAAGTAAGGAGTTCCAGGCCTTAGCAACCTTGAATGAGTACAGCAGATTTATTTATTTATTATCATTTGTTAATCGGGTTGGTCTAACTGAGCCAAAGGCCCATTTTCAGTGGAGACCTGAGGAGAAATGCTCCAGTTACAATTACAGTCTTTCAAGAAAAACATTTACATCACAAATGGTATACAGCAAGAATTAATACAACAAAAGAATTTAGTAAAATCAAACAGTTTTGTTCAAGACAAATATTTACATCACAAATGGTATACCGCATGAATTAATACAACAAAAGAAGTTAATAAAATCAAACAGTTTTGTACAAGTTTCTGTGTGTTATGTATATATATATGTACAAACACACACATATATATATATATATATATATATATATATATATATATATATATATATACATATAAATATATACATATACACAGTAATAACAAGCTAATTTGGATGTAAAAAGGATTTATACAAGCTGGGTGTCGTTATGTTGCAGAATTAGCACTAGAGAGAGGAGAGAGAAAAGAGGAGAGACAGAAATAACGAGAGTAAGAATGTTTAATTTAGAAAGAGGGTAAGTCGAATCAGGTAGCAGCTGTGCATGGACAGGACCAAGTGTTTTGTAGGTAGTGTTTAAGTTCCCATTTGAATTGGGCCTTGTTGGGGATACTTCTCATATGATGAAGGGAGTTCCAGGAGTGAGCTACTGAGTATTTGCATAGTGACTTACCAACATTTTTTGTGAGTTTATAGATGTCCAGGAGATGTTTGTCAGATGTATGAAGCTGACGTTGGGGGTTGTATTGTGATGCAATATTAGAGACAGAGGGGTAGGAAGTAGTGTTATAAAGAATTGAGTTATTTGCTAGGTTTATAGACAGACAAGAGTTTTTGGTTACTGGATTGCAAAAACCGAGTGGGAACATAGTTGTGTAGAATGTTTTTAGTGCTGGAGAGGCAGACTGATGCTGGATAACTGTATAAATGGTAAGAAGCTGTGTATATGTTAGGTGATGGGGCAATTCTAACCAATTTAGGCTTTTTAGTGCAAGACAGTGGTGGGTTCTGAAAGGTGTATTTGCTGCAAATTTGGCAACTTTGTTATCGCATTGTTCAAGTTTTAATTTTTGTGATGCCTGGAGGTTAGTAAGGATGGGATCACTACAATGAAGAGTGGGGAGGAGATACGTAGTGGCAAGTATAGTTTTAGTTGGATTGGTGAGAAACATTTTGATTCTGTAAAGCATCCCTAGTTTTTGATGAGTTTTACTTATGCAATTCTGTATATGCAGGTCGAATGTAAGATTATCATCCACTATCACCCCTAATAATTTGCTATGAGAAGTATCTTCAATGGTTGTGTTATTGAGAGAGGACTTTATTTATTTTTTTTTCATGAGATAGGGATTTGGGGAAAAAAGTAATAGTTTGGTCTTTTCTGGGTTGAGCATGAGTTTTGAGTTACAAAGCCATGTTTCAGTGGCTGTTATTGCTTCCCAAGTAATTTTTTGGCGGTGTACTATATTGTCAGATGTGCAAATTTGATTGGAATCATCTGCATATTTTATTAGGGTGGCCTGTTGTGTGAATGTATAGAGGGTGTTGATGAAAATGTTAAAGAGGGGGGGACCAAGGATAGAGCCTTGTGGTACACCAGTGGTGACTGGGAGGTAAGAAAAGATTGTGGAGTACCATTTTACTGACTGATGCCTATTAGACAGGTAGCCTTTGAGCCACAGAAGGCTGAGCTGAGAGAGACATAGTGAGGACATTTGAAGTAGAAGTTTGCTGTGACAAACTGTGTCAAAGGCTTTAGACAAGTTTAGAAATAAGGAAGAGACTAGTTTGCCATTATCTCTAGCTTTATTGACAGTATCTATATAGGTTAGAAGGGCAGTTCTAGTAATATGGGAAGGATGGAAGCCATGTTGTGTAGGGGAGAGGAGTTCTTCCTACAGGAGATAGTGTAGCAATTGTTCTTGGATACATTTTTCAAGTATTTTGGTGAGAGGAGATAAGATTGCTATAGCTCTAAAGTTATTAATGTCTGTTGAATTTTCTCCTTTATGCAGAGGGATGATGTGCATTTTTTTTCAATAGAGAGGGAATATGAGATTCCTGGATTGAGTTATTTATAAGGATTGAGACAGGACAGGCAATGCTATTGGCTGCTATTTTTAGGTACTCAATTTGAAGGTCATCAGCTGAAGAAGAGCATGGTTTAAGTTTGTTTAAGAGTAATTTTATATAGGACATGGGCACAAGTTTGAAGGCAAAGTGATTGTAGTGATATCTGGCTGTTGGGTAGGGTTGGGATTAGATGTTTAGGAATCCTTGCTTAGAGATGCTATATTATCTATGAAATAAGAGTTGAACTGTATTGCAGTTTTGAGTGGAAAGTTGTCAGGAGAGGGATTTGGGTTGAAATTTTGTCAGGGATGTCAGATTTCTTTAATGGACATCCAAATTTTTTTAGGGTCATGTTTAACATTATTCTGGAAGTTGTTATAGTATAGTACCCATCCTCTGGTCAAATTATTATTGACAGCAATCAGTTTAGAGACAGTACTAAGCAATTAACAAAGAGATGCAGAGAGAAACAGGTTGTCTGTCAGACTAAATAACTGCCATATGCAGTAGAGTCTAATGGTCAAGCAAAAGGGGACAGTGGCCAACTCAGTAATAGGTTCTTAGAATGCATGGACTATTTCACAGAGAAGTTCATTCACAGAGCAGGCGTGTATTTAACTGATTAAATTTAATACACAGCAAGGTTCATCATGATAAACGTGCTTACATTATACAATGACAAAATTCTCAGTAAACTTGTAGGAGTAGGGTCTTGAGGTAGAGTTCCTGCAGTATTGAGGTCAGATGTAGAGACTGCAGGCTATTATACAATGACAAAAGTCTTAGTAAACTTATAGGAGTAGGGCTTGAGGCAGATCTCCTGCACAACTGAGGTCAGATGTAGTGACCACGGGCTATTATACAACAATAAAATTCTCAGCAAATTTGTAGGAGTAGGGCCTTGTAGCAGAGTTCCTGCAGTATTGAGGTCAGATATAGTGACCGCAGGCTTTGCTCTATGAAGGAAGATAGTGACTGAGTGTAAGAGGAAATAGCACTCCTGTGCATGCTGTGAGTGATTTTAGATAACAGGCACAAGTACCTGTTTCCAGGGGGTGACAATGAATTCTAGTCTGGTTAAGTAATGCATCTGCAGTCATATATGGGGGGGGGGGCTTTGCTATCAGACTCTGTCAACAAGCTATAGTTTGTCTGCATTCAATTTAACAAATCATTGACCTGTAATATGCTTTCAGGTTGGTATCCCAAAGCTTGTAACTGCCATATCTGACTGCAGGTAGAGACGGAGCTGGAATTGTCACTGAACAGCTCAGCATGTTCTGTCAGTCCTTAAATCAGTGTGATCACTCCATCACTACAGGTATATAATAAGACCTGTATTTTGAATACCTTAAAATAGGAAACAGTAGAGATCATTCACACCTTTTGGTAGCTCTATGACATAGAAGGATAAAGCTGCGGCTATGATCTAGGCAATTCAAAACAGACTAGTGATGCGAGTACTGGAAGGGTCAGCTGGGGAGTAGGACTGAGTAACCAGTGCCAACTCATTCATCTTATTGAAAGAGTAAGTTGTTGCACTCAGCTGCAATTCTTACATCTATCAGAAGATGGGAGTTACAGCAAGGGAGGAGGAGGTATGGGCCCAAATGTATACAATGATCCACCAAGCAGCAAGTAGCAGTGCAGCGAGATTCAGTTGCCTGCCAGGAATGGCACATGCATCTCTAGGGCTGTACTGTGGGCCTTGTATTAGCTTTCTGCGTGTCAAAGCCACCATGGGTTAGCGAGTTAGGGAATACAGGATCACCTAAGGCTACCTAGATGATGATCCCTCCATCAGTTAGCACTCACTTCCCCCACTGCATTCAGTGTGGTACTGAAAGGTAAATTACCAGTGGAAAAAAGGGGAGCCCCCAGATACCAGAAGATGTGTGGTGCAATACTTAGTGGGAAAACAGAACTAATTACAACATTATCACAGACTATATACCATCAGGTAACAACATCCTTACCCTTGAAGCCTTCCTACAATGGACAAGTCAAAACCTGCCTCAGGAAACTATCATCTTCGGTGACTTTAATATAGATTGGAACACATGTTCAGCTATTAACCCCACAAACCATAATCAACCTCTACAGTTTCTCATGAGTCATCCAGTCAAGCCCTAGACTAGGAAATGCAAAAATCAAAGACAGCCTCCTAGACTGGATCTTAATAAATAAGACCAACACCTCTTACCAAGCAGGCATCCTCCCAGAGTCCTTTAGTGACCATCAACTCACCCTCCTACTAAAATTCAAAACCCAGGTCGACCCTAACCCCATATTACAAACAACCCGTAACACAAAAAACTTTGACCCGAACAAATTCAAACTCGAGCTAAAGCACCATAACTGGAACATACTAAAAGTACTACCTCTAGAAGAAGCTGTAATCCATTTCAATAACACTTTCCTAGAAATCCTAAATGCCCATGGTCCAGCCCGGACCACTAAACTCAAAGTGAAAACAGCCCCCTGGCTTACCAGAGAGACTAAACATATTATATTAGAAAGGAACAAAGTCTGGTATCACTGGGGAGCCACAAAAAGCCAGCAGCTAAGGAACAATTCCAAAAACTTAGGAATGAGACAAAAAAAAGCAGTTCTCCTACAGCTACAAAACAAGCATCACAACTACTCCAAGAAATTCTGGGCAGGAATAAATAACCTACTCCACCCTGGCAGCCCACCTTCAACCTCCACTCGTGAAATCACAAATATACCAGACACATTTAACAAATACTTCATAGAAACTATTTCTAATCTTGTTCAAACACAGCCCACGTCCACCACCACTAATTACCCAGAACCTGTAGATAGACCCAAAACAACCTTCCAATTTCAACCCATCCCTACCAACTATGTCAAAAGGTTGCTATCCAAACTTAAACATACTACACTAGCAGCTGATGGGATATCTGCTGAATACCTTCAGTTGGATGCCAATGAACGTGCCTTCCCTATATCCATCCTTCTAAACAGATCTATCTCAGAAACCTCAATACCACCCATCTGGAAGACCTCCTACATTATCCCCCTCCATAAAAACAGTACCTCCACCAACCTCACCAACTACCGCCTTATAGCCATCTTGCCTCTACTAGCTAAAATACTTGAGAAATGCATACACCACCAACATATGCCAAATCTGCTTAACAACCAACTTCTCTCTCCTCTACCCTGCTTTTTCATAGCACAAGCACCACCCTACTCTCTTTTACAAACCTCATCAACCAAAACAAACACACAGGCAATCTAACTTCTGCGATATTCTTGGACCTATCAAAGGCCTTTGATATGGTCAACCATCTTAAACTAGTACAAACCTTTACTGAACATGGCCTTAGTAACCAAGCATTAGCTTAGTTTCAGAACTATTTACAAAGAAGACAACAAGCAGTTCAGTGGAACAACACTATCCATACTGCTACCCATCACCAGAGTCCCACAAGGTTCCATTTTAGGTCTCCTACTGTTCTCCATTTTCATCAATAACTTCCACAGCATTTGTCAAGATGCAACAGTTATACAATATGCCGATGACTCAACTCTTGCCTGTTCAGCCAATGATCTTCAGAAACTCCTCTCTCTAACCCCAAAAGCCTCACATACAACTGAAAACTGGTTTCTTAACAAAAACCTAATACTATATCCCCCAAAAAACAAACTGTTGCTATTTACACCTAACAAATCTACCACAACACCTAGCCCAGGGATGGGACTGTCATCTCCCCTGACACTCACACTAAATTGCTAGGAGTGACCATTGATAATAACCTCAAATTTGATCAGTATATAAATCAAACCATTAAAAATATCCACAACAAACTGGGCAGTCTATATACAAATAAACCATTTCTAACACAACCTGCTAGGATAACAATTGCTTAAACTCACCTCCTTTCCAAACTATTTTATGCTTCACCTATTCTCACCAACTTACCCAAAACCTAAATTGTCAACACCTGTCACAATCAAATTGCAAAATTTGCTACTGGTGCCCCCTAACAAGCCCACCACTGCAATTCCCTAAAAGAGGATGGCTTGAATTCCCTAATCTCCTAAATTATTTTCAACTTTCCCTTGCCCATAATCTCCTACTACTTCCAGACAAAACTCCAGCTCTGGCCAATCTACTAGAACTACAAGCTAAAACTAGACAACTTCTCCCTAGCGACAAAAAAATTAATCAAGGTCACCAAGACCAACAACACATCTTGGGACTCTCTCTTCCCTAACTACATAGGCAAAATTTGGAGCAGCCTACCTATTGCTATTACCTCAGCAAGCTCAAAGATTACATTTAAAAGACTCCTGAAAGAACACCTAAAGCACACATGGATATGCACATGTTCCCCCCAGCTGGCTGACCCCCCTCCCACCCTCTCCCCTTACTCTTGCCCTCTGACTTCAGCTTCATCATCAAAAGAATGCATCTTCTCTAGCTTCCTTCCAGTTCCACCTCTAATTTGTCCCCCTTGTTCAATGTCCACATGTCACTGCTAGGACACACTGTTATCTATCCACTACACTTTCCTCTTTACACCTCTACTCTTATTCTGCTTAAGCTACTTACTCCTGCTTTTCTTACTTAACCTGTTATCCAATTTCCCATCTCTCTCTCTTCTCCTGCTACTATACTCCCTACTGTGGCTAACTTGCTCACAAGTCAACTGTATAAAGCAAAAAATGCAACCCCTACGAACAATGTTCACCATTATGTAATGCCACAACCTAAAACTGCAAAAGACATGTTCAGTCTATGCAAATATGTTAAATCTTAAGCTTCAATGCTATGTTACTAGTCAATGTTAAGTTTAGTATTATCTATGTAAATTTGAATGCTTCTGTATACACCTTAACTTTTGCTTAAAATTTAACTGTGGAGCTTTTCTCCCCGGCCTCCGCTGAAAATGGACATGCATCCAGTGAGAGTTTCCCGGTCAACAAATGTAAAATAAATAATAAGCAGCCTGATTTACAGAGAGGGGCCGATGGCCAGATACACAGGGAAGGAAACCATTCATACCTCACTTTATGTTCCCAACCCATCCTCATTTCTAACTTGACTGCTCTTACTATCAAGCTTGCTTCCTTCAAGCTATGCTAGCATTTATTCTATCCAACAAATACTTCCATAGTTCCAGAAAGTATGTTTTGCAGTCTCTTACTGTCTCCTGTCCACCTATGTCCATTAGCACTATGTGTTAAAAAGCAGTGTTAGCCAATGTGGTACATTAGCACACTGAAGTAGACACATCAAGTTGTGGCTACATACTATTCTGGTACCCTCAACTGTCGACAAAGTGGAGCATAAAAACCTGTCAGATGTAACAAATCATTCAGTAAGCAGCCCACATAAGTAGCAGAATGGACGTATGACTGCAAAAATGCAGAAGTGCAGATTGTCTGCAATCACTGCCAAGGCTACTTATTTGTGTAATACTAGCTTTAAGCTGCTCAGTGATAGATATTGTTCTTCTCTGGCTAACAAGCTTAGGAACACATGACTGCACATATTCTATATGATACAATACTTAACTCAGGCTGACCAGACCCCAGTTCTCTTTAGCTATATAAGACAGTGTTTTAGTAACAGTTCCAGCCCCTTTTACAAGACTGAAGTGCAAAGGTCAAAATACAACTCTGTAGATAATTTATTATTTGTTCAAAGCAATCCAGTATAAACTTCCTCAACGACAGATATGCAGGTACAGATTAATAGATGGACAGATGACTCTAAGCTATAACCATGTCCCTTGTGTGCTGGCTCTCGAGATTCCAGTGTGGGTTGCATTTGTGCAGTACTGTTAACAAATATATGTCATTGATATAGTCTGAATAAATCCCAGCACAATCAAACAGTGTAATTCTACCCACACATTCCCTTACTCAAATAAAACTGTGCAAGCAGTACAGTATAGTAGCAGCAGGGATTCATTGTATCTCTCTAAGTCTGTCAAGACTTGACTTCTCAAGCAGAAATGCAACACAGCCCACATAAAATACCAAAAGTAAATCATTTTGGAAAACTGAAAAAAAAAAGAGTTGGGTTTGACTGTAGTTTTGAGTCCCACTCAAACCCATCAGCTTAGTACAGTTACACATACCGCTCAACTGACCAGATTTTCACAAAATGTCCAAAATTTTCCCTTGTATTTTTGGCCTGTTTCTCATAAAATTGTGGTTTTCTGGCAAATCATTCAGGACTGAAGTCAGAAAATAATAGCAGCTATGTAAGTTTCAGACTTCAACCCTTCAGAAAAGTCATGCTAATGCAAAACCTGTTAGTCTATCAACTTTCTAAGTTTGCAAGAACAATATTTAAAGTGTCCCTATTTTTGAGCCCCCCCCCCCCCATTATTTGTAGCTTTGTCCATATTTCTTAGTCTAAGAGTTTAGCAGGTATGAAAGACACCTAGGTAAAAAGTTAGACTAATCAGAAAACCTCAGAAAGTGCATTCACATCACTTTTTACAAACTTTATGATTTTATGTAGGTTCCACCATCATTCATTTTCTGTTGAATAGTATAAAGAAAGCATGCACGTTTGCAAATTACATGTCTAACAACCTTACAGGAAGACGTAGATTTTGTAAAAAAAATTCGCTCCTTGATGATGGAAACCTGAGTTATCATTTAAGCAGTTTGAGTGCAATTAATGGGTGTGATTATAATTATGACAGTTTAACAAACCGGAAGCGTATTGCCATGAAGCTGAGTAACTGCTAGACAATTTACACGCATATACAATTAACTGACCACCGCCACAAACTCACTGAGAAGTGTGTCTGACCGGAGATGCCTGTCAACAGTAAATTAAAAAAGCACTGTATGCCTTTAAAGTAACCCGACACTTTTTTTTGTATATTTGCAGGTCTCATGTGCATCTTCAGAATGGAAGTAACCCCACGGCCCCCCTAAGTGCCTGTACCAATTTTGCTGACACGTGACAGCATACCCCTTTACCTGCATAATGATCGAAAACGGTGGGTACATATTCCTCTGGGAATGCATCGTTTGCATAGCTCATCAGCATACAGGTCTTTCCAACAGCACCATCGCCCACCACAACACACTTCAACATCTTAGTGGTGCTGGTGTTGTCTCCCCGGTCGTGATCACGTTCGTTCGTACTGGTCATTTCTGCTGTCCGGTGAAGGTGTGAACCAGTCCTACAGTGTGCAAGGAAATGAATGAAACAGGAGCAACTCTAACGCCCCGAAGTAGAGCTGACTTTATGTGGGAGTTTATGAAATCATGCTTCCAGTTTAAAATGCATTCCTGCTTGGATTACGGAGACTCGCAGCTGGTCCAAATACTATGGCAAAGAAACCGGCTACTGCAAAGTTTTCTCACTTCGTTGTAACTAGCGGACGAGGTAGAGTGCATTCATTTTGACTCAGCCATCTGTCTCTTCACCACTTGGAGTCGAATGTTTGTGTTTGCGCGTATGTCTTTCTCACTTTTTTGTCAAGTGAAGATTGTTACTAGGGCAAACCGGATTTTCCCCGCAGTTTAATGTTTATTTTCCAGGGAATTCAGCTGTTACATGGAATATGCTTGTCTTTCAGTAGGCTGCCGTGCATCAGGAAGTCATGAGTTTCCTACTGAATTCCGTATTAGGCTCAGTGGGTTGGGAACAGTGGGAGGTACAGATGTCTTTTGCAAAGGACCTACGCCTGGCGTTTATGAATTAATCCCGGGGCCTTGGATATACAACTTCCTTTGCTTTTGCAATTCAAGGGGAAAAAATCAGAAGGTGGAACTGCTTCATCGAGCGGTTATCAACTTTTTATGTTAAAAAAACTTCTGCGACCTTTACGTTTATGGCAAAGGATCTCCAACCTCATAAAGGTGAATTCAGCATGATTTCTTTCTCAATCATCAGAAATGTTAATCCATTTAACTCGGTTCATAGACTGGAGCTGCATGCATTCCTTTGAGCAAATGTTTCTCTTCAGTTGCATGACAGCATCTGAAAGTTATGTCCCTCTGATGAATAAAAAGCTCAAAAACAGACACTTCACTCTACCTCATTTTAATGACAGCAGGGTGTTTTACAGCTTTTAAAGCTGTTTTAGCTTCCCACCATTGCTCTATGATGGCCAGCACTGGTCCCTGTTAAGGCTCTAGGGACAGACCAAACTTTGTCAAGCACCTTTCAGCACTGTTAAGCTCTAAAGTGTGCTAGAGCATTGTGGACAGTGTCATATGGCAAAGAGCAACAGCAGAATATAAAATGGATTTAAAAACTGTTAGTTACTTTGATGTGCCACACCCACATACACAAAAAGGGTGGTAGACCAGTGTTTAACAGCTTTTAAGGGCAGTTTTTCTTCACAGGGATACTTGTTCTGACTCCTGTAATTTTGGCAGCACTGAGTATTTTACTGGTTTTCAGAAGCTGAAGCATACTTCTCAACTTCATAGCTCAAGAATCGGAGACAAAGTCAAAAATAATATGAGACAAAGGCCTGATACCAGGGACATGTTTAAATATTGATTATAATTATTAGGTGCCAGAATAAGAGGATTTGAATTGTCATTATTTTAGGAAGGATATGCAGTCAGACTCAATATCATACTCAAATGTCTATCATTATTTTGAGACTGCAATCCTGAATGGTTTACGAGGCACATGTTAATAATAAAAGGCAAAAGCAGGAACATTCTGTGAGATCATGGACAGCTCAGAGCTTTTGGCAAAAGGCAGGAAAACACTGCTTTTATGGTTTAATTTTCTGTAATTTCTGCCATAGTACATGGAGCAGATAAGGCTCCATTCAAGGCAAATAATTATCATTGTGTCTTATCTGTTATAACCCATGTGTGTTCTCAACATGGATGCCATGGTTCACCTCTCCAGCTTCAATCTCAAGTTTACTTTTTGTCATCTATTTCTCCAACACATTATGATTGGAAACCCAGTCATAATACTCTAAAGCACATTTTAGCATTGTTAAGCACTAGTCTTGCACTTCAGTATGGAGTGGCCATTGTCAAGCAAACAGCAGCAAGAAGTGGCAACAGCATTAAATGCTGTAAAACATGTCACTGCTACATGTTCCATATACTATCAATTACAACATTTTATATATATATATATATATATATATATATATATATATGTGTGTGTGTGTATACATACATACACATACACACACGCATACATACATATCAAGGTACTTTCTCTGCTCTGCACTCTGGAGAAGTGCCATATTCTAACACTCAACCCTTTATGCCCTCATGCTGTGTGTGAGAACAAAACAAAAGTCTCCTCCCCTCAGTCACTACAGAGAAGTACCAGTGCCTACCTCCTCATGCCCTGACACTCAGCATGAGCGCAAAAAGGGCCTGTTCTCCATTGTGACACTCCTTCCTTCTATCTTAAGGAGGAGTACCAGATCTCTAATGCCATCACACTCTATGCAAACATAAATAAATAAACAAATAAATGAAAAAAAGCCCTGTTCCAATCTGGGGCTCCTTCCCTCCACCCTTGCTTCTGCCCTTGATGAGGAGCACTAAACTGAAAAAAAAAGAAGACAAATGAATATGCAGTTCATGCCCCCTGACACCTTGTTCCCTTGTCCCATCCTTGCTATTCTACCCTCTTCAACTTATTCCTTAATAGCATAAAAGAAGACCTACCAAGACCACTAGATCCGCTTGTTATACCCTTCTTGATTGTCTGTGTTAATCATCTTATCTTCGAGTTATTGAACTGTATTCAGTTTGTCTTTTTAGTATATTTTTATTTAGAATATATGGTTTTCTTTATTTGTTTCAGTATTTAATTGGAGATGTTGAGGAGTTTTTAAAATATTTTCTGTACTTTTGTACATAGCTGTGTTTTGTACTGTATGGCACTTCTGGAAGAATGATTGCAATACCTGTACTACTGTACGAAACAGATTAAACAAAACTAACTTTGGTAGTTTCAATTCTATCTTCCACTAATGTTTCCTAGGACATGTAAAAAAGCCATAGAGTGTTATAATACTCTTGCATGGGACCACTGATGTCCTATATAATAAAGATCATTGACTGAAATCTCAAATACATTGTGAGCTATGACTCCAAAATATTAAGACAGAGTGTATCCTTATAACCAAGGTCCCTGATTTTTTTATTTGAGGCAGAGTTAGGTGGTCTTATTAATGAAATAAATCAATTCCAGATGAATTACACAATAGGTTTTGCTTCATCATATATAAATGAAATACATATTTTTGAAAATGTTGTGTGATTTACCAATAAAGCTGATGCACTACATAATATTTTAGATTTGCATCTTTCACTATTTTGGAGATATTAGACTTGGAAAAGAAATTCTGCACTGAGATCAGTTGAAATTTGAAGCACATTTCCTTAGAGAGTCAATGACACAAATGTGACAGCAACACCACAGTAGTGACATAGTCCACCAGTGGTACACAAGCACTATCTGAAAGCTTTGTGGCACATACGTAAACAGTAGCCATGCATCCTCCATCTAATTCAACTCATACCTTATACATTCCATCACCTCCCTCATCATACCTCATACATTCCATCACCTCCCTCATAAACAATCATCCACCTACCCTCCCCCCCTCCATCCCCACAGATCAATCGTCTAAATCCGCATCCCACATCAACCCATTTCCATCTTTGCCATCAGAAAAATACATCATATGCTAAAGCCCAATGCTCTTACTGGTGACAGTCTTCCCTTGAATATTGTCGTGTACTCTGTCTTCATAAACATATCTTTATAAGAAAACTATGTACCCATTGACTGGGAAAGTTAATAATGATTCCCTTATACAAAGGAGGATGAGACTTCAAATAATTACGTAATTACCACCCTATTGCCATTCTTTCCCCACTATAAAATCATTGAAAAGGGTATATAGTACCAACTTTCAAACACTTTGGAGATAACCTCCTCTCCTCTGTCCAGCAGGGTGTCGGGCCTCACCAGAGCACCACCACAACTCTCCTTAATTTTATCCATCATATTAAACTCCTAAGGGCCTGTGGAAACGTTGTTCCTTGTCTATTCCATGACTTATCTCAGATGTTTGACATTGTATTCCATCAAATTCTTCTCCACAGACTATCTTTACTAAGACTTGATACTCACACTCTCTCCTGTTTTCATAGCTACCGTCCAATAGACTTCAGACAGTAAAATGGCAGAAAGAATGATCATCATTCTTGCTCATCTCAGTCGGAGTGCCACAAGGCTCAGTCTTGGGCCCCATGCTCTTTAACATTTTTATTAATGACCCCCTACACTGTTATTAATGACACAACTGTTATTCAGTATGATGATGCTGAACTGATAACCACAGCTGAGTCCCTCACATAACTTCTGGAAAAGACCCAAACAGCTCAACAATTCTCACCTTCTGCCGAATGCTAAGAAAACCAAGCAATTGCTTTACATACCAAAATCTACATCCTATACAAAAATAACCTCAATCACCTCATTAAACAAACCTATCAAACTTTTGTCCCACACAAAGCTTCTTTGTGTCATTATAAATAAACGCATAAAGTCTGATATTTAGATACAGGAAGCTTTTAAGAAAACCCACAGAAAAAACTGAACTCCTACATCGTAGCAAATAGTTTTTAGCTAGAAATGCAAAAACAAATAAATATAAACATTTTTTCTTCACTGTTATACACTGTCCCCATCTACATCAACCTTCAGCAGTTTCTACTGACAAAACTTGAACAATGCTATAATAAGATAGCTAAATTTGCCGCTAGCCAGTCTGGAAAATACCACAACTGCTAGCCTCAAAACAATGCCTCACTCTTACCACGTTAACAGCTGTTCATACTATAATCTACAAATCAAAAAGCTGTCCCACACTGCACGCCTTAGTGGAACCTTACACCCCTGTATGATCACTAAGCTCCACAGATAAGTTGCTGTTAACCATAACGAAAAGCCACAACTCTGCTAGTCTGTCCCTGTACTCAATTTTTCTGCAATTCTGTCACTTTCAACATCAGAGAAAAACAATCTATTTAGATTCAAAAACATGCTAAATCAATACTTTAAAAACACTTGTATCTGCTCTAGTAACTCCTTAGGCCAGAGTACCTTGGCCATCACTGCTACTTCAACTGTATTTAATCACTCTCTGCTAAGTTTTTCCTTCCAGCAAAAGTCCAACTCATACTTTCTACCTTCTAACTCTACATTAGCTTACCTGCTACTTTGCTTATCATATACTTACTTATTCCTAAACTCTTCTCTGCTTTTTACTCCTATCTTCAACACCTTATCTCTCATATTTTTTCTACCCCCTACATTTTAAACATCAACGTGTATGTCATTTTGTCATGCATTAATACTTAATGACTTTATATTTTACTGATTATAGATTTTCTTTAGTATAGCTGCCTTTCAGTTATTTTATGTCCAAGTTGTAACTTTAAGCTTTACATTTTTCTCTCTTGTATATCTTGTATCTGGAGCTTTTCTCCCCAGACCTCCATATAGCTCATTTAGACTATCATGGTCAACAAAAGCCATAAATAAATAAAAACAGTGCATAGTCTAAAATGGAAGAAGAACGGAGGAAAATTGAAGGACCTCCCTTCTATAATAGAGATGCTAGAATTATTTAAAAAAGTATGAAAAATACAAGAGAACAGTGAATGGTGAATAACACCCTTCTCCTTTATTGTTTTTGCAGGGGGAAAGACCTCCAGCACCACCCTCAAGGTAAAGGGCAAGCCACCCATTCTCCAAGAACTTGTATATACCTACTCTTAGATCATCAAACCTCAGAGAAAAAGGAATACTCCAGAAAATGACAATCTTGGACTTTTATATAAGTCTGCATTTTTGCTCATTCAGTATTGTTATTCCAGGACTTGCAGTATTGAGTCTTAGAATACAACATGATTCTACAAGCCTGACTGTCTAATAAGTTCACTTATCATGGCTGTAATTGATAGCATTCCAACAATAGGAGCATCATGAGTATTGGCAAAATATGTATGTATGTCTGTATGTGGTTTTCTGGTATGAGCAATAAGGACTCCAACCACTGCGATTCACAAAAAATAGCCTATTATTGTGAGCAAGAATGTCACAAGGCATTATGGATAAACAAACTCTTAAAATAAAGTTGTAGAAAGTGTTTTTCATGATGCTCAGCTTTTATGACACCACATCACATGATTTCTGAAACATTGCATTCAGATCTTTTGGGAAAGGTCACTTGAAAGATTGTAAAGTTTTTGCATTGCAGGTCTCCAGAATGAACTTCCAATGAGAAAAGCAAAATGTTTTTATTTTTTTATTACAATTCAAAACATTAACAAGCATAAACAATTTACAAACACAATCCTTACATTTCAAAATGTCAATTTTTTTTCTTAATCTAATACTCAAACATTTAAAAAATCCCATACATAGTGTAATATATTAAGCTATTGTTATATTTTTCAAACCAAGATGATGATCTGCAAAATATAAGAATCTTCAATAAATGTCTACTCTTATTACAAATTTAAGAACTTTCACAAAGTACTTTCTGCCTTGCAGCACTGCACATAAATGTATCAAATACATTCTCACAGTGTGAATTATTAGCATTGTCAGTGTTTTCCACTGTTAATGAATGTTAAAGCTACTTTTACAACAGATTTTTCTCCAAGTGAAGGTCTTTACACCATTTTGATATTTTTGCACGTAGGATTTACAAGTCTTTCATTTATATTTTGATTAATACATTAAATAGTAACGAGTATTTGTCTGCACGGTTGTTTTTCTGGTATGTAACAGGTTACTTTTCTACATATCTGCTGTTTTGTCATTCTTGGGGTACTCTGGGAAAGAGTTTCCAATTCTTTCAAAGGCCTATACTCTGATAAAGGATTTCCAAATCGCTTCAAAGGTTAAAGTTATCTTGTAAATTATTTCCCAATTTGACAATTTATTTAGCATGCCTCTTGCTCAGAGTAGAAGCTCTGGATATACTTATGGTATGCTGATCAACTAGGCAGCAACAAAGCAATTAATACATAACAACTGAGTAGCGTTATATATCTTAATTTCCCAGACAGTAGCTGATTGTTTCCTTCTGTGTTTTCAGCTGTTCACTTTTTTCTTGTTTCTTTAAGACCATATGTTTATACACAACAGATAATTGCACATTCATTTTTCATGAGTAGACTTTGAGCTTGGAAGCAAGCTGGGCACTAATTTTGACTTTGTTGAGATGTATGTGCCCATAAGCCAATGATATTTAACTATTTTAATAGTCAAATCAGTGGTCGAAATCCTAGCAGTAAATACAACGGCCATTTTTTCATAGCTATCACATCACTAAGTAATTCAGTTTGCTGCACTGAATTGTGGATATCTGTGCCACCCAAACTGCTTTTCTTAAATTTTGTTCCACTAACAAAGTATTTCCTTGATTATCTTCCTGAAGAAACTATATGTCATATTACTTATTTCATAGTATCTCTACTATAGCTCAAAGAACACTGCGGCCACTGAATGTATCAGGAAGTGGCTCCCTGGCCATAGAACATTTGAATATTTCAGATGAGTATTTCAATTAAATGCCAGTGTCAGTGACAATGCCCTTCTTTTTTGCTGAACTGTCCCTCCTATTAACTCAGAATCTCTGACCTAAGATCCCCTGAGCTTAAATGAAGCTTCTTCTATTTTAGGCATATCTAGATATATAGCCTGTGTCTATTAACCATGCCCTTTTCCCAGTCAGCTACTGACTGGGTTTCTGGGATGCTTAGCAGTGTCGTGCTTTATAGGGTTAACACTTTCAAGTATGTTTCTTCACTTAGACAGCTCATCAGCTCCCATTTCAACTATCTCATTACATAGCATCTGAGCAAGAGTATCAGACACAGCCTCACTACTAAATCTGGTTGACCCACCATAATATACATCTCTGTCAGGGCCTGCTTGACCTAACTCCATGAGTCAGCTTTACGTTTACCAAATGTCTTTCTCAGTCAGCCTTATCCCCGAGATAAATATTTATCCATAATGAGATGAATGGTTGTTCCAGTCCACCAGTCAGATGCATCCATCTCTGTTCAGCATTTGAAAAGACAACCTACAGAAAAACCTTTATCATACATCTGATGAACAGCCTCCTTTCAGTATAGAATCAGTAGTATCCTGATGTGATCTCTATGAATCCACAAATCTGGACTGATTTGGACCATTGAAACACTCAGGCAGCAAACTGATTATTTTGGGACTACAGATTTCATTGGGTTTAATTCTATCTGCCCTGGCACAACTTTTAGCAGTGGTCATTTTCTTTACTTAGGTTCTGCTAGTAATTTGCATTCCTTTTCATATGTGATCCTTCTGTTTAGTTTTGTAAGTAGAATCATCATAGGTTAATTAAAAATGTCTACTACATAGCATAGCATCAGTGTAGGATAACTTTTAGCTAAATGCCCAGGCTGACAACATTTATAACAGTTTTAGTCCATTCAGCATATAAACAGTCATATTCTTTTACGCCTCCTCTTATTTATATATATGTATATATATATATATATATATATATACACACACACACACACACATATATATATATATATATATATATATATATATATATATATATATATATATATATACAGGTTTTCTATCACATAATCAAATCTGCTCCGTTCGAGTGTTAAAATGCCCAAATCACATGTTCAGAAATCAATAACACCAAACACAAAATATGTTGAAGGCAGCATTTTAGTAAAGTCGAAATTTCTAAAATGTCGACTTTATTGAAATGCTGCACTTCCACTCAACATTAACAAACAAATCTCAGCACCGAACACAAAAAATGTCAAAGGCAGCATTTTAGTAAAGTCAATATTTTGAAAATGTCGACTTTACTGAAATGCTGCACTTCCACTCAACATTAACAAACATTTTTGCAGGGGAGCAAGCCCCCTGCGCCCCCCTCATGTGGGGAGCTGCACCCCCACCCCCCCTACTTATATGTACAAACTCTGACATCACACTACAGTGAGGGAAAGGGTACATTTTCCAGTCCCCATTCTAGTGCGATCTGCACCACAGTGTTGAACCTTACAATAGCGAATGCTCGCTATTGTACGGTTCAACATTGTGGCATTCGTAATTTCCATTCGGCCAAAGGCAGTTTCGCATAAGATATATATATATATATATATATATATATATATATATATATATATATATATATTTATAGTATAACATCACACCCATACATACACACACACACACCAACTCCATGATGATAGTAGATGTGGGAATAAAATAATACAAAACTTCTCTGTAGTAACCATTGCAGTGCACTGCAAGCTTACTAAACACAAGTTTGCATAGATCTGATTAACTGTGACAAAAGAAAGTCACACTAAAGGACATGCTTCACTGAAATATATGAAAGTCCTTTAAAGGACCATGTCATAATTTATGTTTTTGATTCTGTCACTATTAGGCACTAACACTGGATTATTGCACTTATACATGGCTGCATTTTACAGAAGCTAGGTACTAGACTTTCAAGCATCTTCATTTGTATTATTTGTGCTGACTACTGAGGTCAGATGAATATAGTACCATGTATTATGGATGTTAAATTTAAAGTGCTGGATAGTGTTGCCACCTTTTCAGATTCCCCGAGTAGGCCATTTTTATGGAAGCATGAGGCTTTGTAGGACAAACCATATTCACAATGAGTGCAGAGGACTAGAATTTAATTTTTAGACAAAATAAAAGCTACCTGTTGCAGACTTTGAGTTGCTTTGGTTAAATAATTTGTTCAGAGTCACACACATCAAGTAAACAGAGCTAGAGAGAATCAAACCCTGTACCCTTGATTACGGGACCCAGTTTTTTCACAGTCTAGAGCTTTAATCCACTGCACTAACTGCCATAGCACTGGCAATTCACCTACGTAATTGCAAATCCACACTATCCTAACTTTTTTTATTGTCCTATATTGCTTCAGTCTTGCCCCCAACTCTCTGTCCCGTATATATACCTTCTCCTCTTCAGATATCCTTTTTCACTATGAGTTCATGGCTTTGGTAGAGCAGCCAGTCCTTTACAAATAACGACTATTGTTGCTAACAGATTTGTAGCTTTCAGCCTCTTTATGTTCTGCCTTATGAGGGAGACTCACACTTATCATTACTTAGTCCTCAGGAATTCAGATATCCTCACAAAATATGTTGAAATGTTTGATTAGACATATTACCAATTCTGTTCTTATTTTTCTAAGGATTTTGAGGTGAGTTCTCTGAGACCTTGTTGCATTTTCCAAGTTTTCCCTCACGACCAATTTCCTCTGAGAAAGGGCTATGTATATATATATATATATATATATGTAATCTGCAATCTTCTCTGTAACTGTTGATCAGAAGTATTGATTTAACAGTTTTGCTTTTTCAGCATCCTTTTCTGGCCACGTCATCTATTTTATAAAGTTTCACTTGCCTTCTTTTTTTTTTTGCCTTTATTCCCCTAATATATCCATGAAATGGGCTGTCATCTTGGTGACTGATCTGACCATATCTTCATCTGTCTCTGCGTTAGTCTTTCTGTTTTTCCTAGTTCTTTGTGTTGCAATTTGCATTCATCTTTCTCCATTTTCTTATACTTAACCAAATGCTATACATTTCCACTAACCATTGATACAACCTCATTTGAGAACTTCTTGCTTCTTTTCTGTTTTACATATTTATTTCCCACAATGTATTGTTGGATATGTGATTGCATTTTTAGATACATTTAAGATGTTATAAAAGGATACACTGAGTGTAGAGGGTGACAGAACTTTAAGTATGCCCTACTTTCATTGTTACGACATGCACTTAGACAGAAAGCCACAACATATAGATATGTTGTTGTATCTTTCAGCTTTTCCCGGTTAGGGGTCGTCACAGCGGAACTCCGGTCCACTAATGATTGGCAGTAGATTTTTACGTACCGAGTTGCCAGCCCTGACGCACAACCTTCAACGAAGGTACGCCACCACCGCAGTTCCATAGATATGTATATATGGTATTTTGCTGTCAGAAAGTATCTGAAAGTGTTTGTTCTATAGAGTTCAGATAAAGAAACTGCTACTACGCAAGCAATAAGTTACTTTTCCTTTAGTGTCACAGCTCATCCTTGAGGAGATTTTCTTTATCTGTCAACTTGCTAAATCTCTGTCTCACAGTATTAATCTGCTAACAAAAGTAACACTACTCATTAGTAACATCTGTTGTCTAAGAAAAAAGTAACATACTGTTTCAGTCATCAAAATTCCATTAAAAAAACATGCAAAGCCAAGGAAGATAACAAAGAACATATTCAAATAAAGCAGCAATAAAATGTTATAGTTCACCTGTGTGGCACTGATGTACAGGCATCCATTGTAACAAGTGACTCTGCACAATTTGCTAAGGTTCCCATCAGCTAGAAATAGAAGCTGGCTCTATAACAGGTTCCCAAACTGCATGTTATTCTGGAATCATAGCAGGCTACATTCCTGCTTCCCCGTAGAGAGGCATGCTGGCCATGGTCCTCCCACCCATTCCCTTCCCGAGCAGTGTACAGCAGTCATGAGGTTTGCAGGCTAAACTCTGGTCACCTGTGTCAGAGGCAAGGATATGTCTTCTGCACCCATAGGACCAACTACATACTGTGAAATATTCCCAGGCTATGGATGATAGACAGGATAGGATATATGTTCTGTCATGTTCATACCGCAAGATGGCGATACACCTACCCTACCCCTGGGAGTCCACCTTCATGCCTATTCAGAAATAGGATGCACAATAGAGTGTTAAATGTACAGCACAGAGAGATGAAATTACAGCTTAAAGCAGAAGGCATTACAGGTATATGTCAAGGTAATGAATGGGGACAGTATAGGAATAATGCAGAAAGGTATGAGTACAAAATGCATCCTGGTCATTAGGTCATATCACTGTATGGAAGGCTAGCAGACATAAAGTCTGGGAGACTGGATATGCCTAACTACATTTGTTGTGCAATACATACTGATGCACACACACACACACACATATATATATATATATATATATATATATATATATATACATACATACATACATATACATTCATATATGTGAACCTGAACCTACATGAATTGGCACAGGATATCAGACCAGATCCTCATTATGGAACATGCCTAGTATATACTTGTTCAAGTAATACTATGACACTAGATATATATATATATAGATAGATATAGATATTTATGGTACAGGAGTGGTACACTCCATGCTTTGGTGTTCTGCATCATGGTGGATGGCAGCTGTTGTATTCATATAAATAGCCATCTGTTAGCATTTGCAGTCACATCACATCAGTCTCTCGGGGACTTCTATGGAAGGGTGGTAGGAACAGCGTCCTAACACAAGGTATTTGGTATCTTGTATGGTGATTGTGGTATTACTGTGTATGCATATGGGGCTGGCGAAAAGCACAGTGATCAGACTGGAGGATGGCTCTCTCAAATGCGATGCATAGTGTAGACCTCCTTTTTCCATGTACATTCACTCACTGCATGTCCTGGAAATTTGTAAGTGCCGCATAAAGATTCTTTTGCGGTTTTCATCCTTTATGCTTACTCTTCCTGTGTGAATCCTCTTAAATGTTTAGGGGTTATTCCTCTTTTTTTGTCAGTCAAATGATTTTGACAGGTTTCTTTTCTACTACTTGTGATTCCTGGTCAATGTAACTGGGGCAGTGAGCTGCACAACCACTTAATTCACAGGGATCACTAGGGCAACCAAATTGTAACTACAGCAGGATGTTTTTGAAAGGGTGTAAAGAATAAACTGTTATCAGTTATATGGAAACTTTATTTAAATACACTTTTTGCTGCAAACTAAATGGCCAAAAGTGCATTCATTGAATTTGTTTTTTATTGGCAGTGCCCCCACTCCCCACATACTGTGCCCTTGTACCCGTGCTGCTGCTATGATCATCACCACTAGTATCATTGTAATATAACAGTAAGGAGAAATTCCCCCTTGCAGTAATCCATTAAACAGAAATGGAACTTTTGGCAAACTGAACAAAAATGTCAGTTGACATGGCTGGCTATCAAAGAAATGATCAGCATCTGGGAGGAAGAACATGCTTATAGTGGAGAGGTTCCCTCTTACTTCCAGAACAGTGCTTTTCATATCATAGAACATGCAAACTTAGTCATCTACGCTGTTAACTAGAAGACTAGGTAAGTGGATAAAACAAAGACAGTAGATGGGGTTTGTAAGAATTGATAGGCCTTTAGAATACTGGCATGAACTGGAAATAACTGAAATAAACTGGAATAAGACTGGAATGAATGTTTTTTTGGTTTACTTACCCAGAACTGTGGTGAACAGGTGCCATTCTCGCCCTCATGTGCCAAATCTTCTTGCACCTTTCAGAATAAAGGACTACATGCACTGTAGTCTGGTACAAAATGTTTTATTATGTACAGTGGAGGTAGATGTCAAAATTATCCAAATTAAATTTTACTGTCTCCAATAACAGTGCTGATAAACCAAAAATAGACTGTATTATAATGTCTGTAGCTTCTGCACTCATTATACTGTCTTTAAATTCTGTACTCGGAATGTCAAATCGGTACTTTTCCATTATTGGGGCACCAGTTTAAATGTGGTTAGACAGCTCCGAATGCAGTATCTTTTCATGTGTTTTTTTCTGTGATGATATGACTTAGGTAATTAAGAAATATAAAATGTATTTCTCTTTTGGATACATGTACATTTCATTTTTAAACACATACGTGCTCTGATTAACATCTTTCTTTTAAAAGTCATTATTTAAACAGATTAAGAGAATATCTGGTCAACAAATATGTCAAAGAAGTGGATTACAGCTGAAGGATCATGTTGACACTGTTGCCCTGATAACGGAAACAACTACAAAAATACAACTAGCGTGTTAATCTGAATTTAAACCATTTGAAAATCTTTCTTTTTTTTTGTTTATAACTATATCTGTTATCACCTTAAAAGAACAAGATACTGGTTGAAATTAAATTGTTTTTATCAATCAAATGAGTTGAATGAGGAAGGATGTGACAGAGGCTTGGCACGGGGGTGTGGAGTGTAACATCCAATCAGATCTTTAACTTGACAACTGCATGAACGACATTGAAAAGAAGACTCATGAAGTTATTGATGTGGATTACTGGCCTGTCTGTTCAAAGTGTTCAGCGACTGATTATCATACAACTTGAGGTTTGGAGAGTGATTTTTTGTAGAAGCTATTTTCTAGCTTATTTTTTGTTCATTTTCCTCTGTGTCATTTTCTCGGGTCAACAGTTTCAACGTGATCATTCAAGTGTAATTTAGTTCCTTAACATATCTGTTAACCAGATATGAGTAAAGATAATTCATTCTTTTAAATGTATTCATTAAAAGAGCAAATTTCTACACATATCTGGTTAACAGATATATTAATGAACTGGATTACAGCTGAACAATCGCGTTGGAACTGTTGACCCGATAAAGGAGTGCAACAGCATCTGGTGCTATCGAAATGCAGGGTTTGGCTTTCAAGCACCCTGCATCCACAGAGACATCAGAATGGTCATTTAAGGTGGTGATGGTGCTGCGGTAGCGTTGTCGCCTCACAGTTAGACGTTGCCTGTTAGATTCTCAGTTAGAGTGTCTTCTGTGTGGTGACATGCGTGAATGGGTGTTCCTTCATTGAAGGTTGTGCGTTAGGCCCGGCAAGCCAGCACGTAAAAATCTACTGCCAATCATTAGCGTACCGGAGTTCCGCTGTGGCGACCCCTAACCGGGAAAAGCCGAAAGACACAAAAACAACATTTTCGTCTAAAAAATGTAAACTCTCTGGATCAATAGGTTTTCTCCACTGTGATAACGTCTCTTTCCTGTGAACATTCTGTCTGAGGAGATCTTTTTATGTATTTCTCTCTGTGTGACTTATCGGGAGAACAGTTCAGCTACAATCTAGTTCTTTCACATATCTGTTAACCAGACATCAATAGAGTGAATAAAGTTAATATAGTTAATTTCTTTCCTTTTAAAACTCATTACTTAAACAGATTAAGAGAATATCCGGTCAACAGATATGTCAAAGAAGCGGATTACAGCTGAAGGATCATGTTCACACTGTTGCCCCGATAACGGAAAAGTACCATCAAATCTTACCAGCTCCAATAAAAGTACTGATAAACTGAAATAGACTGAATTATTATGTCTGTAGGTTCTGCACTCATATTTATTTCCTTCTGAAAAACATAATTAATATTCTGGAATGCTGGATATTTCACCTGACTTCTGCACTCATTCTCAAGTATCTATACCAAACTGCTTTGGACTGCACTGCAATAGAACTACCTAACTAACTTCTACATCTGATGTACCTCTCCTAAAAAAATACCAAATCCCTGTAAATTTCTACACACCTCTTTAACCTTGGTTCACAAGCCTGTTTGTACTTAATGTACTGCACATTCTGTTAGCACATTTTAATTACAGATGCTAACAGCCAGTAAGTTGAAAGTAATAAACTATGTATTATTTACTGGTTAATGAATAATACAGGCACTAGGTCAGAACAGATAAAGTTTAACAACACAGTGACCTTGAACATGACCGTCTTTGTCACTTAGATTAGGTTACTCAGATGTCTTCATGAACAGCCCACATTCTGGATGTTATTCTTATCTCCAGGAAGTGTTTTTTTTTTTTTTGTGTGAGCACCACCTCTAAGGAGTCAAGAGAACAAAGATTTATGATGAAAACAATACAGCCGTAAGCATTCTATGAGATAGGCTCTAACCGAGCAAAGAAACTTTAAGTACACAATCATGAAAAGACATGAATTAAAAGTGACAGATTATTAAGATAATATAACAGAGTATAAAACAAGGCAAGAAAATTATTAAGTTGCATAATGATGGATATTTACAACTACACAAAGGAGGCTGTGTTACTTTGCAATTAATGGATGGTAAGTCAAAACTACAGTTGCATATCTGACTTCAAAGATTAAAATCTTAGAGGCTGACAAAGTGACATGGTCCACAGAAAGGTTATAAAATATTAAATCTGATGAGTGGTTATATGCAGAAAGATTACAATAACACTATAACAGAATGCAAGTAAAAATGGAATATGACTAAAATTTGTGAGTGCCTTCTAAGTACATAAAGTAAGTCTCTTTCTAAATCACAGTGCAAGACCAAAGAGGCATACAAGAAAGTTAGAGAACAGTTTTCCAAGAATTTTTTTTTATTATGTCACTGCCACCACTGATTTTGGGAAATTTCTATGGCCAGCTCTATGAGACTCATGTCCTTGATGGTTCCTGTGAATGAAATGGCCCCAACCAGGGGGATAGCCCTTCCAGGGGAGACATTATGTGAAGGTTTGAGGAAGTGTGAGTCATCATGATGCACTGAATGAAACATGACTAGGTATAGTGTCTGATATACTGATGCTTGCAGTGTTTTTGGCATAAAGGCCTCCCTCTCACTGAAGTGCTAGGTTTACATCATAGGTTCACAGGTTCGTATGAGATTACTGGGCTAACGGTTTTACTCAATTTTCTATCCTTAGGGGAAAGTTAACAAGAGTCAGCAAGTGGGCTTTGACTAGTTTTACAGACTGCCTCTACTTCTGTCATGAAGTGGGTGTGCAAGAGGCACAGTGAAGGAAACATTCCCGACTACATGGTAATATCTGTCATTTGCAATACCAGTAATGCCCATGGCCAGTTTGTATGCCCCTAACATCTCTCATCCCCCTTCCTCTAGAAGAGGCACGCAGGCATTGTCACATCATTCTTCTTCATCCCATTGTTAGTATGTTCACTCCTTGGACCTGTAGACAAACCTGGGTCATTTGGAGCACATCCAGGACTCCATTCCTCTGAATCATGAAGCTGACAGTTTCACAAGAGATGTAAGGAAATATTTAACAATAAGAAAAGTTGCAGCATTTGAATAACTCTGCACAGTTGTAATATGAACACAGACTACTGCAGTCAGTGGAGAGACTCTAGTGTACGATGTGCAGGATTTTAAGTACATTAAATGAACTAAAAAGAAGAGGTCAGGTTTAGGAAGATCAGTTCAGCTGTTGGAATTCTGCTTGAGAGAAGACTTTACCCCTTCAGAGTGGAATTAAAAAGCTACCTTTTTTGTGGTAGTAGCCGCCTCATACAATCTAATTTTGGGGGTGGGGTGGCGTTGGCTGCATACTACACATCTTTCATTAGCAGAATCAGGATTCTGGTTGCTGAGCCTTAATGGAAGAAGAGGTATTTCCCTTGCCCTGTAGCAACCTCATTTAGAGTGCATTATCAGGCTCTGTGATAGATAAAGAAATGCCTAAAACTGGCATATGTTGCCCTCATTTGCCAGTGTCTAGCAGAAGAACAGTATATTACTTTTTGTTTCATTGGGGACGAAGAGTTAATAATGTACTTGTTGGAAACACAGTATGCCCAAAATATGAATTATTTCCCATGATAAATATCTATGTGTGAAGTTAATTACTCAAGATGTTATGGTTCTTTTATGAATATTAAATGCTTTTTAAGCTATGTTAGTACTTAATGGAACCGTATTATTCTTCTTTTCCAGATTAAAACAAGTTTCCATGAAGCAAAGAAAACAGTTTTGAAATAAGGAATTTGTATCTAATTTTTCCTGACACATTTATAGAAGCGATATGTTTATACCTACACTGTAATACTCATTTCCTGAGTTACCGTCTTCTTCCTTCCATTTGCTTTGGCCAGTTCTGAAAGTGTGATATTGAGATCTCAGAGTGCCTTTATGATACTCAGACATCAGTCAATAGCTAGAAATATATTAGAGGTTATACGTTTTTTTTTTCTCCACAGACATTACAGATTACTGTATAATATAAATAAACATTAAAGTATAAGAGGGGTGTTGGTTGATGTTCTAATATTCATTGCTTGATTATGATTGATTTTGTGTTTGTTCATGGCCACTATGGTTTACTCATGAAAGCAAAAATGAAGGGCTAAATTTCACCAGACGTGGATACATCCTGCATCATCCTTAGATGAGTAGTGATTATTAGTATCATATAAGGGGGTTATTTAAAAAATATATTTCTTACATTTAATAAATGGTTCTTATTTTATTTTACATTTGTTGAACGGGCTAGTCCAGCTGGATACATGTCCATTTTCAGTGGAGGCCCGGGGAGAAAAGCTCCAGTTACACAGCATCATAAAAACATACAAAAACATAAAATAACATTTAGATTAAACATTTTAAAACAACATTTTGAAACATCTAAAGCAAAAAGTTTGGCAACGGCATTAATATAGAATAATACCTCTCCATTTAACAAAAATTAGAATAAGACTGAGAAAAAAAATGGCTAGAAGAGTTAAAGATAAGAAGTAGTACTCAGGAGAGAGAGTGCTATGAATAAGGAGGAGGGTTAGTTTAAGGAATGGTTAGACGTAGAGATTATGGTTGAGAATAATATTTTGTGGTTGACAGATAGAGAAAAAAAATGGTTAGTCAGGGTTGGTACAAGAGCATAACCAGTGATTGGAGAAGAAAAGTTTTAGGTTAGTTTTAAATAGTGAGAGAGAGGTGAGGGTAGTGAGGTCATTTGGTAATTGATTCCATATTTTACCAACTGAGTTCGAGAATAAAGAATCACCTGCTAAGTTATTAGAGAAGGAAGTGTGTATCAACATTTTGTTGGCAGAGCGAAGATTCTTCAAGTTATTATATGGTCTTATAAGAGTAGAGAGAATTGGGGTGTTATCGGGTTGGTGTAGGGCTTTGTAGGCGATTATAAGTTGGTTAAATTGTAGTAGGTGCGGTAATTCAAGCCACCCTAGCTGTTTTAGATTCAGACAGTGGTGGGTCCTGTAAGGAGAGTTGGTAGCAAATCTAGCAATATTATTGTATGATCTAGTAAGTTTGTTAAGATTATTTTTAGAAAGATTGGTATATATGGGGGAAGCATATAACAGGGTAGAGATTAAGTGGGTTCTAGCTATTGTGGCTCTGGCTACTGGTGTCAGGAAAGGTTTGATGCGATAAAGGGATCCAAGTTTTTTGTTAGTAGATTTAATTGTGGAATTTATGTGAGTGTCAAACTTTAGTTGATTGTCAATAGTAATTCCAAGGAGTTTGGTGGTGGGGTCAGGAGAAATAATAGTACCATTGTTAGATGTAAGTGTGAAATGAAGATAGATGAGAGGGAGTAAAGAGCAGTAATTTGTTTTTTTTGGGGTTAAGGAAAAGACAGTGGTTGGAGAACCATTGTTCAATAGTAGAGAAGGCTTTTTGTGCGAGGGAATGAAGATCAGTTTGGGATGAGGCAGAACAAATGATAGTAGAGTCATCAGCATATTGAATACAGGTAGACTGTGGAATAGAGAGATGAAGGTCATTTATGAAAATGGAAAACAGTAGTGGACCTAAAATAGAGCCTTGTGGGACACCTAGAGAGGTAGGAAGAAGGTCGGAAAGATGTTTTTTTCCAGAGAACTGCTTGTTTTCGGTTATCCAGATAGGCTGTGAACCAGTTCATGGCAGGATAGTCGAAGGAGAGGGACTTCAGTAGGTGGAGGAGAAGTTGATGATTAACCATGTCGAAGGCTTTAGATAGGTCTACAAAGAAAGCAGAGGATAGAGTATTATTGTTACAATTTTTGTTGATACAGTTGGTAAAGGATAGTAAGGCTGTGGTGGTACTATGAAATGGCCGAAAACCGTGTTGACAGTTAGCTAGGAGCCGATGGCGGAGTAGGTGGGTTATAAGTTCTTTATGGATACATTTCTCCATGATTTTAGCAAGTGGGGAGAGTAGAGCAATGGGACGAAAGTTAGAGAAATCAGTAGAGTCGCCACCTTTGTGAAGAGGAATAATGTATGAGATTTTCCAGATTGATGGGATTAAACCTTCTTTTAAGGTTCTATTGATCAATATGGAGATTGGGTAGGCAATGGCTTTGGCTCCTATTTTGAGGTATTCGGCTGGTAGCTTGTCAGCTGAGGGGGTTTTAGGTTTTAGTTTTTGAAGTAGGGAAGAGATATAGGAGGTGGGTATAGGTTCAAGGTGAAAAGGGGGAGGAGTAGAGCTTGGACTGGGCAAATTAGAGGTATCTGGGTTTTGCTGATTTGCTAAATTTAGTATAGTAGTAGTAAAGAAAGAATTAAAGGCATTAGCTGTTTGCATTGGACAGTCAGGGTTGGCACCTAGTGGATTATGTGATTCACCTCTGCCTGGGGATAGTAGTGTGTTAATAGTAGACCAGAATTGTTGTGGTTGTTGAAGAGATGATTGTTGTAGTTGTATATAAAAGTTATTTTTGTCTTCTTGTCTTGTCTTCTTCTTGTCTTGGTTCTACTGTATTATAGCTCTTCTTTATCTTGAAGGAGATGTTAGGATGTTTTATATTCATAATGTGTGTGCATATTTCTGACCTGTTAAAACCTCCAAGTGAAAGGAGTTGTTTTTGCTAGTAATATTATGTCATTAAGTGGTATGGAAGTGCTTCTTTATTTATTAGTAATGCAGTTATATATAGATGTTCATTGGCTTCTTTTTATTGTCTGTTTTCAATTTGGAACTGCAGATATTTTTTCATAGATTTATAAACTTGCCGTTGGTATATTAATGGCAGCTTGAACATCTTGGGTGGTATTCATAGTCATTATGTGGATGCATTAAGGCTATCCTCGCTGTCCATGAATAAGAACATCCAAGCCAAAATTCATTGGGGTCACTTACGCTAACATATAATGGCTGCAAATAAGCCTAAACAAATGAAAGTATAATGAGATGTAAATGAGGAATTATGTAACCTGGTGTATGTTAATGAAAGATTCTCTCACTTATTTCTGATTCATAATGAATTTTTCCCATGTTTCTGCTCCATCTGCAGATATGTTATATGAAGGGGAGTCACGCCAATCCTGTTTACTTTTCAATCCACAAAAATGCTGTCATGTGCTGCTAGCAGGTGTGAGCTGAGCTAAAACTGCTTGTGCCTAGTGGCACTCACTGGCCAAGGAGTTAGAGATATGGGCAGATGAAAATGCTCTACAACTTTGATAATCAGGAGATACTTGATAGGTTCAGAGTGGACAAAGATATTATTAAGACGTGATTGAGTATATACAACCCCCATATGGGTACTGGAGGAATGGGTAGACTTCCTATCTCTGTGGATACTAAGGCACATATAGCCCTCTCTATACTTGCTATAGGGACCTTCCAGAGACAGACTTGGGACACTTTGGGGATCTCACAGGCTTCTGACATGAGGATACTGCAGCAGTTCCTGGATGTATTCACACATGTGGATCAGTAGATCTGTTTCCTGGTGACACCTCCGGACCGAGCCAGGACTATGCATGCCTTTTATGTGGTGGCATGGTTCCCTGAAGTACTTGTTGGAATAGATAGCACCTATGGTAAAATTAGGGCCTCTTATGGTCCAACATAGGGTGAGGTATACCACAATAAGAAGATCTACCATTCCATCAATTGCCAGGTAGTGTGTGTATCACCAATGTCTCTGACCAGCATCCTGTCAATGCACACGATTCCCATACTGGGCACACTAGCTCACTCTACTGTCTTTTACTACACAGTGGGATGCCCAGTTGTCATCTGGTTGGAAATGGAAAAGTACTTTTTTTCTTTTTTTTTTCTGTTGTATTTAAGTAGTTATTTGTGGTAAAATGTATTGCTGATTATTAACCCCCTTTTCCTTTGTTTTGTCCCCCCTTTCTCTCTCTTTTTTTTAAGGTTATGATGGATATCCACTGGAGCCATGGCTCATAACACAAGTCAGAAATCCAAATGGAGCTGCAAAAGACATCTGCAACACATCTCTGTCCCAAACCCATACTGTCATTGACAAGGTCTTTGGGCTCCTGAAGTGTCATTTTATGTGCCTGGATGAGTCTCTGGGTGTCCTTCAGTATGACACAGCTAATGTGTTCAGGACATTTACTGCATGTTGCATTCTGCACAAAATGATTATGCACCAGTTTGGTGATGAAGTGACCCATGCTGTCACTGAAGCTCCCAGTTATAGTTTCACTATGACTAATGATGACCAACTAGCAGCAGTAGTAAGTGAACCCATGTAGCAGGCTTGTACATGGCATATGGCTGCACAGGTAAAGAGGTGGCATCTAGTTGAGAACTATGGACTATGACATTCAGGTTAGTGTTTCTTTTCATTTCATACAGTTTAATTGACACATACAGTGATATTTGTGGGGTATGCTGTGTGGTGCATGGTCTGTCACTACACATCTTACATTTCTTTTAATTTCAGAATATTTACTCATGTTATTGTTTGTAGAAGTCATGCTTGAATGCTCAATGACTCCTGTTCAATGTCATAAGCCATCATATAAGTAATTATCACATTTTAACAGTTTTGCACAATATATTTTAATGAGGTAGTTTACCTAAGTTTTCATGTACTGAATGACCTCAAGTAGTACAATTAGTAAAAACTGTTAAGTCAGTAGTTTACATGAGTTCATACCTTGCATTTGAATGAAAACATATTGTATGTTTTTTATATTATGCAACATTTTCCAAGTTTAAAGTATGTTATCTGTTGAGGTACTGCATAGCACATTATTTTATTTTGTCATATATAATAATTTGTGACGTCAGAGGCAAAAATATAATTTCTGCAGTGGTGATGGAGAAGTGGTAGCAGTGTTTATTTACATGGCAAGATTCTCATTTTAATCTGTAACTTTCTTATTACTGTCTCCTTGAAAATTTCCATACTACTATTTTGAAGTTGTAGGTAAGGTAATGCATAGAGCATTAGCATTGATGACTACAATCTTGTGTTATGACATACAGATTTCATTCCACAGTTCCATGAAGTTTTAAGGAGTACCATTACAGCAATGAAATGCCTTGAGTTGAAAGTGTCCTAAGTACCCCCACTTTTTTAATAACATTTTCCCTTTTGACTTAAAAATTGATCTTTGTTTGTAAACGTCAGATTGTAAGTAACAGAAATTTTGCACTTGAATCATAGTAGGTCAAGGTGAAATGTAACAAAAAAAAAAACAAAATCAGTCTGTAGGGAGACCGCAACCACAACAGTTTAATGAACGTCAGCACAAAACTGATACAACATTTTCGTCAGCGTTATTCCCTGACTTCCTCCTTTCAAGGTGAAATGTGTCATACACAGCTCTTAATGATAGGCT
Source organism: Protopterus annectens (assembly GCF_019279795.1). Lineage (NCBI taxonomy): Eukaryota > Metazoa > Chordata > Ceratodontiformes > Protopteridae > Protopterus > Protopterus annectens. The sequence goes on from NC_056737.1 coordinate 884,527,162, forward strand.
AGGTGATAGTTGAATTGATTTTGAAGAGGGGCTGTCATGAGAGCTGGATGGTGAAGTGGCCCAATGTCATGACCTACCTGATGCAGGTAATCCTGCAGACTCTGATCTGTCAGTGCTGTATGACTGTGATTGGCACCTTGAATGAGAGGTTTGCTAGGTATAGATGGATGCTGATGTGACCTGCATGAAATCTGTTGTGTTTGTTTCACTGACTAACTACATTACATTCTTGAGAGGCCCTTGTAGTCTCATGTGTTGTGCCCCCACATCTCTGGACAGTGCCCCATCCTCTTCCCCTTCCAAGACTGACTCCTACTTGAGTGTGGTAATTCCTAACTTGTGTACAAATGCAGACAGCCACTTTTGCTTGGTGTGTCACCATTGTATGCATCTGTGTGATCATGGCATTATCCCTACTCTGCGCTATTGTCAAGAAGTGCTGGAAATCCTCAGTCATACCCAGGAGGACTTGGACCATTTACAGGTGACTCTTTATGGCAGCACTCTGAGCCCTAACAATGTTATGGCACATTTGCTTCTGGGCAGTCAATGCTTTACATGTTTCCTGGGGTACCTGTAACAAATTCCCATTTATAAAGGTATCACTCTGGGCACTATTACCTCTGAGTGTCTGCCATCATCCTGAAGGTGTTCCTGTAGGTTTGGAGATACTGGTGTAAAGGTGCATAGGTTCTCCTCCTGTACAAGTGTGAATGTAATGTCAGCATGTGCTTGACTCTATGATGCACTGTCACTTTCTGCAGAGTTAGCAACATGTTGTGGGTTGTGTGTCAGGATTTCTTGAAGGCACTGTTAGGTTCACATGAATGCACTGTTGACAGCGACAAAGTCTGCAGCACTCCTCAGCAATCCCCAACATGCTGCTTGAACATGCAGATAGCTTCAAGTATGCTCAAAGCTGAATGTATTTAGAAAAACAAAATCGAGTGATGTGTGACAGTTTGCAGAATGAAAACTTAAGCCTCTGCCCATCTGATTTCATCTGGCACACCCTCTCACCTCAAACCACTAAACACTTAATAAAAGTTGCTAATCACACACACAGGAATATGTATTTCTACAACCCCCCCAAAATAAATAAATAACTGATCTTCTACTGCATGAATATATAACATTCAGATGTACTGCTCCAAAAAAGGTCGCTAAAACAATGCCCAGCAATTGTAAGTAATGCAAAGAAAAATGACAACATACTGTTTTTTGTATCTACCATATAAATGAAATGTGAATAGATTACTTTAATAAAAAAAAAAAAAAAAAAAAAAACGTATGTGACAAATCAGTTTTGGTTAAACCAAAACTGCCAATAATAACAGTACCTGGTTTAATGCCCTTACAAACTGCCAATAATAACAGTACCTGGTTTAATGCCCTTGTTGGATAACTGGGCTTGGTTAAGGTGATATTATGCTCCAGAAAGAGTGGTTATAAACCTGTGAACAACAGACCTGCTTATACTTTCTTCATTCAGGATCTGATACTTTGAAAGATGGTAACATCTGTAAAGGCAGTTGGCCATGCTCCAAGCTGGTCTGACAGAGTGGAAATGATAATGGTCAACCTTCTTAGGGAGCCATATCTTGATAAGATCCAGGTGAGCACAAGATGAAATGTGTGGAAAAAGATTGACATTTGCTAAGAATTGGGTAAGCACCTGTTATCCTTGTCAGGGATCACCCACTCCAGTCAATAGTGCCTGCACAGGTATGACGACCTACAGAAGCATAGGCCCAACTAAATGGATGAGTAGGTTGACCAGGTAGTGGAGAGAAAGCCAGAGTTCTACAGTAAGTATTATTATTTTTGTCATATTAAACATAGGTTTAAAAAATAAACTATAAGAAGGTTGTATAATTGAATATATTTGCTAAAAGAAATATGTGTAACTACAAATAAGCATCTGTAATGCTATTCTAATAATGAAAAAGAAAGCATAAACCTATTTTTACATGGACTTGCATCTGTATACAAATATAAGAAATGTTTATGTGATAACATTGTATAAATACAAATGTAACACGTATGAGAAAAATAATCTGCACACATATCTATCACAGATATGCATCTGTATGAGTACACTTACAGCTACTTGTTCATATATTTTCACAGAAAGCAAAGAAAAAAGTCTGCATTCCACATATTTTCGTTTAGTATTGCATTACCTAATATAGGACATAAATTACATGTAAACAGTTTTGTAAGCCAGAAAATTATTTAATAGTATAAGAATTATAAAATATAGTAATTTGTTTCACAATTTTAATTGCACATACAAGATGGCTGAACTCAGTCAAGCACTATACCCATGAATATGAAATATGAATATGAAAATCTAAATTCCTATTCAATTACTCATAAATATAATCTTTTTAAAATTTTCAGTTTTAAGATGTTGTGGATAGAACACGTCATTTAAACCTGGTAGTGTATATGCATCCAGGTGTATTTGCCACAACAATTCAGATAATTCCAGCATTACTGCCATTGGATAATACAGCAGATGCAGCCTAACCTGAGAGGTGGTCCAATGACAGTAATGTTGGAATTATCTGAATTGTTGTTTATTTTCATATTCATGTTTTTACGCATGTTTAACATTTATTTGTTTTTTTTTTAAGTTTTAGTATATGCTTTTATATAAGAGAAGTCTGAGTAACATGTGTTCTTATCTAGAGGGTACTTTAAATTCTTGATTGGTGTTTTGATCACATGACTAGCAAGGGAGGGTATTTTAAGCACCATTTTCTTTAGTAACAGTTGAAGAAGTTCATGTATAGAATTGAACAAAAAGCACTTTATACAAATACATTTATTTTGATTTAAAGTTACATCTGAAGTCCAGTCTACCGGCCTGCCTGGAACTTATTTGGATTTTGAACACAGTTCACAGACTGTGGCATGCTAAGCATACTCTTTTAAAACCCCATCATCATCACACCAAATGTGTATCAGTTTATTTATAACTTGCAGTAAAGAGAAGGCAAAGTATGAGAATTCAGAGATCAATATGTATTTCAACAAATGCGTACTAAGCAAGTAGTGCAGTAAATGAAATGCTACATAACAGGACATGGAAGCTTACTCTCATAGGATCACAGGAGATTACTGGGCTGTTGACCAGATGTCATTTTAAGCCTAGCCATTTCAACCCAATGTAATTTATTTATTTATTTGACACTTGTTGACTGGGATAGTCCAACTGAGCAATTGTCATTTTTCATTGGAGGCCTGGGGAGAAAAGCTCCACATAACAAAATTAGCATCAGTCATATAACAGTTATAAACAGTTCAAAGTACAAAATGATTATGTAGCAGCTGTTACAAATTAAAGTAAGAAGAGAAAAAAAAACAGCTATAGAAACATTTACAAAAACAGTTATGGAAGCTTTAGTACAATTAGCTGGTAATTGCAAAACACTGGTAGTAACACTTATTGGACTGTTTTCCTGGACAACAGAGCAGTTTGAAGGCAGTTTGCCTTTTGGTTACAAGAGATATTAAGTTTTATTATGAGAGCCAAGCTGTAAATGGAAAGCAAGTGGTAGGTAACAAGTGGTAGGTAGTATAGGAGGATAGATAGAAATAGGAGAGTATCATGTAATAAGGTGATTTAATTTTAATAGAGAAAGGTTAGTGGAAGGGTTAGATGGTGATGAGGATGGTATAGAGATGATGTGAGGTAAAGTGGGAAAGGGAAAAGGAATGAGGTTCAGGTAGGATGATTACAGTGGCAGATCCAAGTACTGGAAAGGTGATTTTTGAGAGTTTTCTCAAATTCATGGACTGGGGTGATACTTCTGAGGGTCATGGGAAGCCTCTTCCAAGAAAGAGTAGGGAAATAGCTGTAAAGATTCTGGCCAATTTTTTGGGGGGTTTCTGTATCTGTAAGAGACATTGGTCTGAGCTTCAGAGGAATCAAGGGGGGTATAAAGGGAGACAAGTGTGGAGATGTTAGAGCAGGATGAGGGCTTTTTAGGATTGGGTGGATTATAAGAAGATGAATAAGCAAGAGATGGTGAGGAAACTCTCTAGCCAGTTGAGTGTCCTGAGAGCATGACAGTGATGGGTTTTAGGAGGAAGATTGGCAGCAAGTCAAGCAGCTTTATTGTAGGTGGTTTCTAGTTTGGATTGTAGTGAAGACTGTAGGTTTGTTAGGATCTGTGAGCTATAGAAGAGGTTAGGGGGAAGGTATGCTTGAGCAAGTGAGATTCTGGAGTTGGGTATGAGGAACCTTTTATTTCTGTACAGAAGGCCAGGCTTTTGGTGGGTTTTCTTTACACAGTGAAATACATGAAGGTCAGATTTAAGTTGGTCGTCAATGATTGCTCTAAGAAGCTTAGTATGGGTTAACTGTGCGTTACTGAGGGAAGAGATGGTAAATGAAGATTTGAGATGAGAGAGAGATTTGAGGAAGAAGAGTAGAAGTTTAGTCTTTTTAGGGTTGAGTATGAGTTGGTTGCTAGTAAGCCATGACTCTGTGAAGTTGAAGGACTCTTGTGTCAGGGGTAGTAGGTCAGAGGGTTGTCAGCAATGGAGATTATAGTAGAGTCATCCGCATAGTGTATAAGGGATTACTGTGGGCAGGATGCATAACACTGGTTAGTGAAGATGTTAAAGAGAAGGACCCTAGAACTGAGCCTTGTGGTACTCCCATTTTGAAAGGGAGAATGGGGGAGACAGCTGAGAGCCATCGGACATAGTGTTGTCTGTCAGTGAGGTAGCTGTTAAACCAAGAGATACTTGTTTAAGAAAGGTTAAGTTGATAAAGTTTGGAGAGTAGGATGGGGTGAGAGACAGTGTCAAAGGCTTTGGAGAGGTCTAGAAAGAGACGAGATATAAGTTTTTTATTGTCAATAGCCTGGGAGATGGAGTTAGTGAAGGAGATGAGAGCAGCAGTAGTGCTGTGGTGGGGGCGGAAGCCATGCTGGGTAGGGATGATCAGGTTTTCTTGAGTATGATAGGTCATGATTTGTTTATGAACACAGTGTTTTAGAATTTTGGAGAGGGGAGAGAGTATGGCAATAGGTCGATAATTTGAGAGCTCTACGGAGTTTCCACCTTTGTGGATAGAAATGGTATCGAATTTTTTCCGGACAGTAGAAACTGTGGATTCACTAACTGAGCAATTTATGAGGATGGATACAGGAAAAGCAATGGAGTTAGCAGCAATCTTGAAGAAGAAAGATGGCAGGTTATCTGCAGATGGGGAACATGGTTTAAATTTAAGAGTAGGAATAGGATTTAGTGAGAAGTGATTTTGTTGTAGTGGGAGGTGAGGGATTAGTAGGATTGGAGGTTTGCATGAGTTTGATGGTATCTATTAATTAAGAATTAAACATAGATTCAGTTTCTTGGGCTATGTTATTGGGGCAAGGGTTGGGAGTAGAGTGATTACCTGGGTGGAATTTTCTAGGGTTTCTGGGTTCTGTGGATAGGGGAGTGTGGTAAAAGTTTTTTTTATCAGTGCTTATGTGTTCTTTGGCCAGATTGTGAAGTTCCCTGTATTTTTGGTAGTGTGAGAGAGAATTAGTTTTACATCAGAGTTTCCATGCAGAATCTCTGTTGTGGATAAGTGATCTAATAGAGTTGGTGAGCCTAGGAGAACATCAAGATTGAACTCTTATAGTTCTGGGAGGAGCAAGAGAGTTTAGAGTGTTGAGAGAGATGGAGTTAAATTGTAGAACAGCCTCATCTAGAGATAGGAATAAGAGGAAAGACCAGTCAGTTGAGGAGAGCGCATTGTTAAATGTTACATGGTTGAAGTTAGTTAGTCTGCATCATTCCTTGAATTTGTGTGATCTGGAGAGGAGGGGGGAGAATCTTAGCACTTGCATAGGGGAGTGGTCTCTGATGGAATCAGATAGGGATTCAGGGTGGTAGTAGAGGTTAGGATGGGATATGAGAATCCAGTCATGGATTTAATTGGTATTGGAGGGTTTACTATGAAAAGTGGGGGAGGAAACATAAGTTGGGTGCATCTGTATAGGTTTATACTGGAGGTAGAGGTGTCAGAGATGAGGATTTGCCAGTTGGTGTTGACATCTCTTAGTATAATGGATTCATTAGGTATCTTATCAGATAGCCAGCAGAGAGTCTGTTCTAATAAGGGTATATTATCATCAGGAGGTATGTAAATAGCAACTACAGTTAGGGTTCTATGGACAGTAAGTTTGCAGTTGGTGATAGTAAGTTCAGCAGGGTGAAAAGAGGGGAGAGGGTTACTTAGAGAGTACTGTGAGGTAGTCAAAGTACATAATGGCTGCATGTCCACCTTTTTTTATGTGTACGGTCAAGGCATAGAATGTTGTATCCAGGAGGGAGAAATTCATTATCAGTGTTATGTGGTTTGAGCCAAGTTTCAGAGAGAGTAACTATATTGGGGGAGTAGTGGGTTGTCCAGATGTCGAATTCTGTTATCTTGTTAAGAATGCTATGGATGTTGATGGAATAGAAGGAACGATGTTTCAGAGTAAGACTAGGTAGCTGCAGGAGTGGTTGTGTAGTAGTAGTGACAGTTGATGGGTTATAGTCAGGGCCAGGGTTAAGATGAATAACGTCTGAGGGTTGTAGAGTGTTGGTAGAGAAGAGGAAAGTAGATTTGAAGTAGTGTGAGAAATACTTTCATTTGACAGTATTCTAAGTATTGAGCTTAGGAAGAAGTTTGATTTTTGGAAGGGAGAAGACAGGAGTGTTAAAGAGTGAGGGGGTTATTGGAGTAGAGTAGTGACTGTCAGTGTTTGAAATGAAGTAGGCATAGGTAGGAGTGTTAGGTTGGAGATTGAGTTGAATGTGGTATGAGGAGAGGTTAGAAAGCTCACCACATCTTTCCATAACAACGCATTATCTCCTTTCACATCTCTCACCTACAACTCCTCTCCTTCTGCCACCAACACTAGCCATCCCCCTCACCTTCACTGTCAAACCCATTCCTGTCAACAGTATAAAAAACTCCTCCAAAAATTAAAACCCTGCTCTAATGCTCCTGACAACTTACTGTCTAACTTCCTCAAGTTAGCTGCTGATGGCATAGCTCTCCCTATATGTATTCTAATTAAGTTCCGTCCAGAAATCCTATGTACCCATCCTCTGGAAAAGGCCTTATAATTATCCTTGGCTGTGATTGATAAGTTTTTCTCAAAGTTACCCTTAGAAAATTTGACATTGCCTGTTGAGTTTGAGGAGAGTGCTTTTCCATTGTTGGGGGCCTAGCCTTAGTTCTCTTAGACAGCAACGTTTTGCTTTTGTTGTAAAGTTTGTTGATGCTGAATGTCCACCAGGACAGCTTTTTTTTACTTGGGGCTCTGGCTTTGATTCTTTTTGGAACAGCCAAGTCTGTACACGTATACAAGTGATTGTAAAGGGTTTTAGTGTAAGCTGTACTGTAGTTACCCCTTCCAGTTGGGGGTAGGGCTTTAAATGCATTTATACCTTCCTCTAGGAGGTGTGGTTTGCTTTGGTGAAGTTTTTTCATCTGACATCACCCTTTGTGAGTTCTGGTGTTTGTGCCAGTTCGAAGTTGACTGATTTGTGGTCAGATTTAACTAATTAAGGTCCGACAGTTGCGGTGGTGCATCTGTTTGTCATGTTAGTGAGGACCAGATCTAGTATTGTTTGTTCCTCTTGTTGGGGTTTGAGCAATTTGTTCCAGGGCATTTGAGTTAAAGTCAAGGAACTTTTGCGCTGGTGAGTTAGGGCTAGAGTAGGTTTCCCAGTTGATGGTGGGATAATTGAAATCTCCCATAACCAGTGTGTCTGGCAATATTTGGATTGACTCCAGTTTGGTCAAGTAGGCCTCATGCATATCATTATCCACGCAGGGGGATCTATAACTAGCTGTGACTTAAATGGGGGTCTTGCCCACAGTAATCTGAACTTCGAATAACTCCATGGAGTTGTCCAGTCTAACTAGTCAGGAGGTGAATTTATCTCTAATATAGATAGAAACACTGCCTCCTTTTGTTCTCACATGTTTGCTTTGTGGTCTGAAGGTGTGGAAGGCATTGTAGCCTTACAAGACTGGGGTATTCTCTGAGGACCTGAACCAGGTTTCTGTGACTGCACAGACATCTACATCCTCGAGTGATAGAAGTGCTTCCAGAGAAATCTTGATGAGTGGATAGGTAACAGAAAGTTCACTCCAGGGATCATGCTTCTAGAGTTTAGCAGCATAACTCTTATTTTGTTTTGGTTTACAAATTTTTTTGAGATCGTGCCTAAAAAAGCCACTATGAGGGAGGCAAGACCCTTTGGTAGCAGCTGAAAGCCTTGTGGTGCCAGGTGCAAACTGCCTCTGGCAAAGCAGCAAAGTTTGTTGACCATGTCATCCCAGGCTGACAGACACTGGATCCTCTTTGAATGACACCAAAAACTAAGACAGTTATTGAAATTGATCATGTTTTGTTGATGCTATGCTATCATTCTAGGTGAGGGTAATATGCTGCTCAAGGCTAGGGACATACCCACCTGTGACACATACTTGGAGAGCTCAATCACATCTGTCTTCATATAGTCCAGTGAGGTATGTCTCAGGTCATTCACTCCAACATGAGCTATGATAAAGTCATTTATTTATTTATTTACATTTGTTGACCGGGAGTGTCCGACTGGACCTAGGTCCATTTTCAGCGGAGGCCCGGGGAGAAAAGCCCCACAGTTAAAATACACAGACAGTTGTTGCATTGGATTTACATAGCAATTAACAATTTGATCAATATAGAAATTAAAAATTACAAACATAGTTACAGATGAAGAACATAGTACATCAGTAGACAACTAGAATCTTTATCATCTGTGAAGTACATAACAGACATTAACAATTGTTACAATAAGAAGTTCCTGCTGTATAATAAGTAGTTAGGCTTATGAGCATCCAAGCTTGCTATAATCAAGGTAGTTAGTGGGGTAGAAAGAAAGGTATAGTGGGTGGATGGGATGGGTAATATTAGAGGGGGAGTTGCAAGGGCATAGCCAGCATGTTTTTAGGTACATTTTTAGTAAAGTTTTGAAGTGAGTGCATGATGGTACGGAGGTAATTGTGGGTGGGAGGGAGTTCCATAATTTGGCTGTGGCACAAGAGAATAGTGCTTCTCCAGCAGAGTTATTGCCTTTAGTGACCTGTAAGTGAGTTTTGTTGCTGGATCTTAGTGGTCTGGTGGTGCAATAGGGTTGGAGTAGATTCTGGAGGGATGAGACTTTTAGTTAATGGTTTACTAGTTTGTGGGTGAGTATGAGTTGATACCATTGAAGGAGGTGAGGGAGTTCAAGCCAGCCCAATTCAGCAAGGGAAACACAGTGGTGACTATGGCAGGATGCCCCTGTGGCTAATTTGGTGATTTTGTTGTAGCAGGTCTTGAGCTTGTTTAGATCGCATTGCCTTAGGTTGGTATATATTGGAGAGACATAAAGTAGGGTGGAGATAAGGTGGAAATTTGCTACTGAAATCTTTGCTGTTTTGATGAGACGTTGCTTATTTCTGTATAATGCTTCTAGTTTTTTGTGGACTTTTTTATGGTCATGCATATGTGAATGCCAAATTTTAGTTTATTGTCTGTTTCAACTCCTAGCAATTTGGTGTGTTCTGTTGGGTGTATAGTGGTGTTGTCTTTTGCTGTGATGTTAAAGTGAGAGTTGTTTTGAGTATGTTTGGTGGGTTGAAAGATGAATAGTTTAGTTTTGTTTGGGTTAAGTATTAATTGGGCATCGGATAACCAAGTTTCAACAGAGGAAAAGGCTTCCTGTGTGACTTTTTGCAGTTTGGGTAGGAACTGGGCTGAGCAGATGGTGGTTGAGTCATCTGCATATTGTATGAGTGTGCCATGTTTGGTGGCAGAGGCTAGATTATTGGTGAAAATAGAGATGAGTAAGGGTCCAAGAATGGATCCTTGGGGAACCCCTATAGAGACAGGTAGTTGGGGAGATATGTCATTCTGCCATACAACGGATTGTTGGCGGTCAGACAGGTAACTCTGAAACCAGTTGGTGACTGATTGAGAGAAGGACAGGTTATTGAGGACAGAGATGAGTTGTTTGTGAGGGACCATGTTGAATGCTTTAGATAGGTCTAGGAAAGTAGCAGAAGAGAGAGAGACATTGTTTTTATGTTGAAGGATAGTGTTAGTAAAGTAGAGCAAGGCAGTGGTGGTGCTATGGTTTGGTTTGAAACCATGTTGAGTACTGGAAATGAGGTTGTTAGTAAGGAGGTAGTCTGAGACCTGAGAGTGAATGCATCTCTCTAGTATTTTGGAGAGTGGACAGAGAATAGCTATGCCATAATATACTTATAATAGCCATGTTGTAATGGTACTTGTTGCCAAGAGACCTGAGTGCATGCATGATCTGGCAAATCCTGGCACCAGACAGGCAGCTGACCATGACTTTCTCCTTATCTAACCTGGTGAGTGAGTGGGACATCCATGTGTCTCACTATGGAGTCTCCAATGACAAGAAAATTTGGTTTTTGAGTGTTATTCATTAAGGGCTTGGTAGGTGAGACACTGGTGTTGCTGTGCGTCTTGGGTGCTGTGGGAACTGTGTAAGTTGTAGCAGTCTTTTGTTTTGGAAGTGACTGGTGTTTTGGTAAGTTTTTCAAGAGAACATACACGTATGTTGATGTATGTGTTGGATGTATACTATGTGCAAGAGTAGGGGTGGGTGAGTTGACAACTTCTTCAGTGTTATTGTTTTGAGTGGGAGAGATCAGGGATTCAGGATTCGTGGCGTAGCTACATCTCTCACATTCTGTACTAGGGTGAGTTATTAGTAGAGGGTTGTCAGTATACATGAGGCAGTTGCTGCATTGCCTCAGAAGACCCAAGTCAACAAGGCTGGCAAAAGAAACAAGGGTAGTCTAACTGACTACAATGCTAGGTTTGAAGAACTGTTATCAGAAAGGGGATGCTTTCAGGACTGATCTAGGTGGTGCTCTCTAGATTGGTATTTCTAACTGGGTTTTTGGCTGGTGGTTTAATAGGTCACAGCTCACTAGCAATACTTCTTAGACCAGAGATGTACTAAAGATGAGGACTACACTAATGTACTATAGCTGTATCTAGGGGAAAAAATTGTTGAAATGATATGTCTGGCTATGGCACACAATTGCACGGCAGTGGACAGTGCTGCGAGATGCGCAGACAAGCAGAAACTGGCTCAAATGCTAAAAGCTAAAAACTTGTCACAGCCCAGATAATAGTAGCCATCTCATGATCATACATGGTGATGTTGTTGGCATATGATGTACGCTATCAGCCAACTAGTTAGTATAACCCTTCTCAGTGTCACCATCACATATTGAAAAACTACATGGTGTAGCATCAGTGTGTTAGGGTGTGGGCAGTGTGCAGGGATCATTTTTCTTATACTTTTGCTCTTCAGCACCCCTACAGACTATACAACTGCAATATATTTTCCCACATGCCCATACATTCTCACTATGTTTGGCAGGTGCATATGGGAGTTCACTAAGCTGACCAAGCCTCTTAGTGCATACCTGGTTAATTTTGCAATGAGATAAATGTACAGCTCACAAACATTCATTCAAATGGACCTCATTAGCATAAGGGCCATGCTAGAAGCTTTAAAACTGTGTGATAAAAATTTCAACAAAACGCAAATTTAAAGTCATGCTGCTAAACAGTAGGAGTCTAAACATGAAACTGCAGTCATTGCAAGCATTCTTAACCCTGGAAAATGCTGACATCTGCGCAGTCACAGAAACCTGGTTCAAAGCTGCAGAGAGCACCCCAGACTTACCTGGTTACTCATCCTATCATAACATTCAGACCCCAAACTGTAGGTAGTAAAGCCAAAGGAGGTGGAGTCTCAATATATATTAAAGACATACACACCTCCAGGCTGGGCAAACAGTATAACACACAGGAGACACTTCAGGTGCAGTTAACCATTGGCATGACCCCTATACAAATCATAGCTAGCTATCGGCCCCCAAATCTGACTCAAGATGCCCAATCTGTCTATCTGGACCTCTTCATATATGTTGATTCAACCCTTTACCCTGATCCTGGGTGACTTTAACTACCCAAACAGAGACTGGAAGAACTATTCATGCCAGAGCACAAATGCCCAAAGATTCCTCGATTTTATCAATGTAAATGCTTTGGTACAGCTAGCTGATTCCCCCACAACAGGTGATAATATCCTGGACTTGGTATTAACCAACATGAGAAACCACTGCAGAATCCCTGCAGTATCATCCTCCCTGGTAAGATCTGACCATAAAGTGGTCATTTTCGAAGTTAACATGTCCCCTGATCCCCCTCTATCTATGGTCAAACAAAAATACCTTCTCCAAAGCTGATTACAGTCTCCTGTAGGATGGTATAAATAGCTTCACAGCCCCCTCTCCCTCTCTAGAAACTGGCACCAGTATCCAAAACTATACCAAAGCACTATGCAAACATTTATATAGAGGCATGGAATCAAGAATACCTGACAGTACTAAATCATCTTTCACAATGAAGAGTAAACCTGTCTGGTGGACAGCTGCAATAAATAAACTCTATAACAAAAGAAAAAAATCCTGTTCAGGACCAAGAAGGAGCAGGTGCCCAATTGGAAGCAATCTCTCCTTAGCCTGAACAAGCAAATAAGAGCACGAATGAAATCCTCTAAAGCAAACTTTGAGTCCAAATTGGCTACATCTACTAGAGACAATCATAAGGCCTTCTTCACATATGTCCGCAATCTCAAAGGAAGCACCCAGATCTGTTCAGAACTGGTGGTCAAGGACACCACATATACAAATGCTGTAGATATAGAAAACTTGCTGGCTGACAGATTCAGCTAAAATTTCACCCCTCTGCCCCCCATCAGTAAATCAGGATATTCCCTGTACCTGCCCCTTCTCATATCTAGAGATCAGGTCATCACTGCTCTCTCAAAGGCAAAAAATACAGCCTCCATGGGACCTGATAACATCCCAGGCTGCATCATACATGAACTCAGGCAGGAACTTGCAGTACCATTAGGCACCCTATTCAACCAAAGCCTGAGTACCAGCTTTGTCCTGGCTGAGCAGAGGACAGCCACTGTCATCCCAGTACACAAAGGTGGAGCGTCCACCGATCTGGGAAATTATAGACTCATCATCCTAACTAGCCTGATCTGTAAGGCCATGGAATGGATTATCAAGGACCTTATTAACAAGGACAGTGGCAACCTCCAAACACTTGATCCCACACAGTTAGGCTTCATCATCTGTTAAATTTGGTCTACTTTTTGAGACGGTCACCAAAGCCATGGATGAGGGGAAGATGGTGCACACTGCCTACCTTGACCTGGCCAAAGCCTTCAACACTATCCCCCACTCTGACATAATAGATAAACTCTCTCTACTAGGCATCAATCCGTATGTTACCAGATGGGTAGCTAACTGGCTCACTGATAGAGCCCACATAGTCAAAATAGGGGAAGCCACCTCAAGCAGTAGACCTGTATCCAGTGGAGTAGCCCAGGGTTTGGTCTTGGGAGTCTCTGTTATTTGGGATATATTTTCTGAGATGCAGGCCAAAACCAGTGGACTATGGCTGACCAAGTTTGCAGATTACTGCAAGCTGGGTGTTGTCATCAATTCCCCTAGTGATGTGGACATCCTATAAAGTGGGTCTTACCCTAACAAATGACTGGTGCCAGAAACATGGCCTAAAGCTGAATACCAAAAAATGCATCATCATCCCCTTTGGGGAGAGTGATGTCCCCAAAAATTATCACATTAAAAACAATGTCCTAAGCATGCAATAAACTGTGAGGGATTTGGGAATCCAGACTGATAGGAACCTGACTTTTGATCACCATGTTGCTTCCATTGTACGAAAAGCTTTCTACATGGCCCACCTCATAATTAATGGTATCTCATTCAGGGACAAGGAGGTCATAATATCCCTGTATTCTTCCCTTATAAGGCCCATTATTGAGTACAGCACCCTATTTGGCATGTACCTTGCAAAGCACTTGCAGCAGCTGGAGAGACCACAGAGGTTCCTCACCAGGAGAATCCAGGGCCTCAAAAATCTACGATACAGAGATAGACTAAAAGCCCTATCCCTCTACATATTTTCATACAGACTTCTCAGACACGACCTCTGGCATACAAGGCAATCTTGGCCCCCGCCTTGATGGGACTGCTGCATATCCACAAGTCAAGCTCCACTCGAGTAACCCACATGTGTGACCTCAACCTGGTCTGTTACATCAATAGGACTTGTTGGCGGGACAGATTTGTGTCACAGAGACTCCCCCATCTGTGGAATTGACTCCCTCTCCACGTCAAGCAGAGTACGTTTTTTCCCCTTTTTAAGTGCAACCTGGATAACTACTGGGTGGAAAATAGAAAATACATCCCTGGGATTCCACCCATGTCCCTGCTGGACAGGGGCAGCAGGTGCTGATTTGTCTAAACATGGACTAAACTCTTGGCCTCAGGGCCAATAGCCAAGTAACTTCCTATGATCCTATAATAGCAGCTGAACCTTCAATGGGCCTCATCAAGGTACAGATGATTGGCACACAGTAAGATGTCGTGCACGAATTTTGCTGTTGTATATTGATTAGTACTAGCAAAGCAATCTTACAGAAAGGTAATTGGCTGTGGAATGGTATTTTACCCATTTTTGCTGTACTACTACTGCTTTACTTGTGTGGTGCTTAATGATGTCCATGACCATTTGATACTATAGAGGGTTAAATTACTGGGTATAAATGACAACACTGGCACCACTGTGTGGGGAACTGTATACATGATGGGGTACGATGCCATGATAGGGTAAGTGGAGGAGATGTAATGTTGCAGGGTTTGTGCAACAAAACTTATGAAGATTCTGTCCTTGTACATTTTGCGGGTATCTTGCTCTTACCTGTAGAGCAAGGCATGACCGTTAAACCCAATGAAGGTTAATATGCCGGTGTTAGCTGGTGTTTTAGGGGCTGATAACTGGACCCACAGATGTGGCAGTAATGGTATGGTAAACTGCATCTGGGGGTTACTCATGTCACAGGTGTAACATACTATAGGAGTCCTGTACCTACTACCGTTCATGATATTGTCATTGTTGATGATGTCACTGTGACTGTAGAACTGTGAGTGTTTGTTTTGTAGAGAGAAGGGCTCAGGTAGCACTTTTCAAACATGTGCATTGAGTGGTCTTGTATACAAGAGTTCTCCAGGGTGGTGCTTTTTCTCCATCATGTCCATACCACTTTATCATTCCCACCTCATGTACTGCAAATGCAGGGGAAGCATCTGTAGTTGTACTAAGTGGTTCAGATTAGTACAATGTACAGTATAAGTGAGTCATCTCAGATGCAGGTTATTGATCAGATTTGTTCTTCAGTGACAACACCTGACCAGCCTGAGTCAGAAATCAGTGTAGCAGATGTGCACTCCATAGCCTGTCTAGCAATTTGGGGAACTTTTTTCTTATGTCAGTCAGAACATATTATATATCTGGCTTGTTGTGGTGGATGGGTGGAAAAGCAATGTATGGAGATGGGTCTATATCATGTTGTTGAACTCTTAAAAGTTCGAATGTCAAATGGTCGACAATATATGATCGAACTTTTAAAAGTTCGAACATTTCAACGGAGATCTCCGTACAGTGTGGAATGGGTAGATTTCCCTTTTCTGCACTGTAGTGCAATCTCTGAGTTGGTATATTTAAAGAGCAGAGGGTGTGGGGGGTGCAGGGGTGCTTGCCCCCTGCTTAAACCATTCAGGTAGGTTTTTTCTTTGGTTTATTTTTTTTTCACATTTTTGAACTTTTAAATGCTCGATCATATGGTGTCGACCATATGACATTCGAACTTTTAAAAGTTCGATTATGTAATATAGACACATGGAGATATCTGTATACAGTGCGAGTTGATTGCATTCACATCTTACAAGAATTCTTGTTGTAGGCCCATGTCTACCTGTAGGATGTATACATATACTCTTCTATGTCCTATAAAGGTTGATTGAGCTGTGGGGCAGGTTTCACTGAACCACAAAGGGGGCACACTATGTCACTGCAGGGAGGTTGTTAAACACTGGCAGCGATATCCTCTGCTAGGCATACACCAACTCCCCAGCAAGGTGGTATAGCAAGATCCCAGTGCAAAATTTTGTAGTCCCTCAAAAGAGACTCTCTACACAAAACTGTTCCACATGCAGCCATATATGTACCCTTTGCCAGCCTCAGGGTATTTTTTTGCCCCAATTGCATGTCAATAAAACACCCAGAGAAACTAATTATAAAACATCTCCATGCATGTTCTAGACATTCATGTGGTTAATCAACCATACATATTGTAACAGAACAACAGAACAGTTGTTGAGGGGCACAATTTCTTTTTTTTCTCTCTCTTCAAGATGATGTCAACATGAGGGCATGACATCGATGATGCGGTGTGCCAGTTGGAGAAGGGGCCTTCTTTTTGTGCCTCAGCTTAGTCCCAGATGAGACAGGTGTGTCTCTTTAGAACAAGGATATTGCCAACTCTGGCCCTTTGTATGCGTAGCTAGCTGCACAGAGGTAAATGCTGATTGCCATGGGCAAAGTTGTGATATATTGGAAAAATAAATTCTTCCCTGTGGAGAATGACATCCTACTACGGACCCTCCACCACTTGGTCACAGCATGCTCAACAGGTGCTCTGTCTTGATAGATCTGACCAGGTCTTCCATGTGCATCGCTCCTGGGACCTTATTGATGACATTAGTGCTATTTGCGGCCTAAATTGGAGTTATAATCAAGTCTGAAGAAGGGCCATCCACATGATTAATGCAGCACATTCTCAGGAAACCCTCCTGGTACAGTAGTGGGGGATCATGGGAAGAGGACTGCTAACTGAGCCATCTCTGACAAGAGACAGATGCATTCTTGTCATCTCTGCATGATGGACTAGACAGTTCTGATATCTATTGGGGTGGGGGCGATAGACATCAGTGCTGAGTTACACATGGCACCTTGCATAACAGTTGGTGATGTGACCAGACAAATATGTATGAGCATTGGTAACTGTCTACATTACTAGTGCAATGGAAGATTATAGAACATAACTTCTTTGTTTTACAGGAACATTGAGAGTGCAGGTCCAAAGGTCATCTGATCAAGATATGTCACACATTTGTTTTCTTTATCAATTTATTAAATAATATTAGTTTCACTGGGCTGCAGATACTGGTTAAGGATTCATACTTTGAGCAATTTATTCATAATTTCATGGGACCTGTGTTGTTATGGTCCACAGCCATGGATACAGGCCTGTCTGATGTGGAATTGTTCGGTTTGGATAATGATGACAGCCAAATTCTGGTGCAGTGAGGGTCCCATTGTTAGTGGTAAACTCAGGCAATTTAATGGCCACATCCACATCCCATTTCAAGGACACAGCTACTGTGCCTGTGCAGCTCACCCCTGCAGATTCAGGTTTACATCCATAGATGGGAAGGTGATGACACATCCACTAAAGGAATGAACTCATCACCAACTATACCCCTTAGTTGCCACCAGCTCCACAGAGTAGGATAATGATCTCAGAGGTTGGCATGCTGGTGGCTGAGCATGCAATAGGTAGTGTTCCTCTTCACTACTCAGTTTGTTCATGGCCATAATACAGGGATAGGCATACACCAATACAGCCACAGTTGAGCTGGTTTAGGCATATGTTGTCTGCCTGATGAACTGAGGGAATGCACAGGCTAGATGTGCACCATTTTTGACACAAAGGGTTGAGAATCTGCATGCAACAAATGTCCATGTACAGCCACACATTGTGGCCAGCACATTCCCATGGTCAACCCACCTCTACCTCCAGGGAAGAGGCCCACTTTGAGGTGGGAAGGGCATGGATTTGGATTAATAGCACTTCCACACCACCATCTAGTTTTGATGGCATAGATGCACAGGCAGGCAAGGTGATCCTGCAGAGGCCACCGATACCACGAGCTGACCTTCAAACTCACTGAGCACTCCATCCTGTGTGCATGCTGTGGATCGTCCCCATTATTTTTCCTGGAAAGGGTGCTCCTATGGATGGAATGTGCATGATCAGCACATATGTCTCCTGATGTTGCCCTGGATATGTCCACCATACCCTAGCACAGTACTGTATCATCTGCTGGAGCTGTATCACAACACAAACATATATGCGAGCGCGCACACACACACACACACACACACACACACACACACACACACACACACACACACACACACCAGTAATCTGCACCCTAGACCCCCACAGTGCCTGTTGTTGATATTTGTCACTGTGGCCCTCCCCATCTGTGTATATGATGACACCTGTGCCCTATCCTTGGCAATCAGTTGCCTGTGTAGCCTATGTCTGATGCACAATGTGGCCAATATATGCATGGTATAGATTAGTCTGGATGTGGTTTTGCATGCATCATTTTTTATTTTATGTATACAGCTTATTCTGACCCATAATTATGAACCAGATAGTGTCTCTTATCCAGTGCCATGGACTACTGCACCCACCCCATCCAGCATAGTCATCTCCTGCAGCAGGCTCTTCCACAGGCCATCAGGCACCTTCTCTGCTGCTGAGGCTGATCCTTCCACCTTCTCCTGAAAGTCTCTGCCCTGCTGTAACTGTTTGCTTGTCAACATGTTGCATAGTACTAAACACACTGCAAAGATTTTACTACATATTCCAAGGTCATACATCAGTGCAACACCCAATTCATCAGTACAGTGGAAGGAAGCCTTTAGCAGGCCAAACACACATTCAACAGTGACTCACATCCTTGACAAGGCATTATGGTAGGTTTCTCACTGATATCATTAGTCATGGTTTCAGGGCATAGCTTGCATCACTAATAAGGTGTCTCCATGGAAAATCACCACAGTTCATAGGTTGATACTAGGCTAGCTGCCCTTGTGGTCCATTTTATGCCTACATAATTTTCCTCAGAGGTGAGAATCAAACTCTGTACCCTGTGTCTGTGAGGTAAACACCTTAACCTTTATGCCAACCCCCAAGATATACTGCTGTACTTGCTCCCCATTTGGAGCCTTTATTGCAATATGGGTGCAGTATGTGCTACCCAGTACTTCTGGGAAATGAGGTATGCTAGAAAATGCCCATGAGGTGTTGCCTCTCTCCTCTGTGGTACAAGGAAACCCTATATGTTCCACCACGTGCTGTACCATGGCATTCAGGAGCCAGTGGAGTATCCTTGAGGCAGGTACCTAGAATGCACCCACCATTTTCCATGCTGGTTGCTGAAAGGACTTTATAGGCACTATTTTTAAAGCCGCAGATACTTTGGTGTCAGCATGGATGGGTAGTCTATGCATCTTCGAGCTTGTGTATGACAGCAACACATCACCAGCTCCTGCATTATGCCTCTATCCACATAATAGTACCCCAGTATTTCTACATCAGGGTTATGGTATGTTAGGACTGAACATATAACTTTGTGCCGCTCATGGTGATGACTTGCAACACTGTATGTACTGGCAGCCTCTTGCAGTTACATACTGACTAATGTACCAACTACCCCATCCATGCTTTTGAGGTCTGTCACTTGCAACTCCAAGGTTTTCCTGTGGCCTTCAATTCTGGAATATGTACACTTCTGAATCACTCTTCCCTATATTTTACTCTCATTTGCATCCATCATTGCCCTTATTTTGATACTATCAGTCATTTACAAGCCCATAAAATGCATATTATGCAGGCCACCATGGGATTCATGGCTTTTCACAATCGCCCTCTGTGTGTCACAGATCTGCCCTACCTGGTGTTGGGTGTGGTTGCTCTTTAGTCCAAATCAGCTACTGTGACATGAATACTGTTTCTGAATCTTATCCTTTATGTGAGCACTATGTCTTTAAAATAAATAGCTAACGATAGTATCATTTTCAAAGGTAATAGCTGTCATAATGCATACATTTTACACTTCTCACAGTATAAATTCAGCATTTAAAATATGTTAGATATAACTGCACACAAAGTTATACAAGAATGTGATGCAACTAAATTTCAATAGATAATTAATTCTGGAATGTTTTATCTATATACTATCGATTTTTGACTATTTATGCATTTGCTGACTTGGTACTTTGTTATACCAATGCTCAGGTTAGTTAAATATGTTGATGATTGCAAACTGGATAAGGATTACTTCACAAAAGGATGCCAAAGTTCTCCAAAATAGTTTACAAAATGCACAATTTCATTATGTTCTGTTGACTTATTCTGTGAGTTATGCTTCATCAGTTTTTGACTATCATGACGTGTAATTAAAAAAATGCATAAAAATGTGAAACAATTGTTTTTGCAAGTGGACAACACCACTTGCATCCTTCATGTAAGGGGTTTGGCCTCCATACCACCTCGCTCATGTATACCAACTCCATTGTGAAATTATTGTTAGGAAAGCAAAAATAATCCAGTGCACTGACAGATCTCAAGATATATACACACATATTACAGATCTCAAGATATATACACAAATATTACAGATCTCAAGATATATACACACATATGGTTTTGACAAACTGTGATTAAAAGAAAGTAACAGAAAGCAGCTTGAGGACCCTACCCTCATCAAAATGCAGGTAAACAAAAAATAAACAATTGGTGCAGTAGTAATGACCTTCATTTTAAGATCAGTAAATGAAGCAATGTAAGAGTTGACAAAAAAGACAAATTATGATTACAAAATAAATGGTCAAATCATAAAAAGGCACTTTTGTTTAGGGATAATGGCATACAAAAAAGTTAACTTTAATGTCCACAGTTCCTATAAACAGTACAGGAAAAATAAACTTTATGCAGCATACCAAGCTATGCAGAATTAAAATATAATTTTAATAAGTTGTTTTAAATGAAGCAGTTAATACCGTAGATATAGCCAGCTTAGTTAAAAAAACTGTGAATATCATAAAAATGTTTAAATGGGAAGCAACAGTTATTGGATAGCCAACCAGAGAGCTTAAAGGCCTCTAAACTGTCATGTGGTTTTTGAGATGTATATAACTAGGATTAGGATTCTGGCAAGAGTGTGCACTTCAAATGAAGCACATCCTGTTAAGTACCATAATGGGACAGATGGGTAAGGTAAAAAAAATGTCTGATTTACTTCATATCTTGAGTATATGGCTAGAACCTAATATGAATGACATAAATATAATTTTTAAATTATAGCTGGAAACATATTTAAAGGGCATTACTTAGTCATTTAAGAAGTTAGATATTTTCTTGTGAATCAGCATTTTCTAAACAATTAGTGGTTTTTTTTTAATAAATTGCAACCTCTAAAGTTGATTTGTCTGCACCAGGGACTAGTATCAAGCCCACACATGCCCATGTCTGTAATTAAACAAGAAGTATTGTCATCTGAATTAGTTTGTACTAAATGTTCTAAGACAGGGTATATAGCAAGATATTGTACAGCTAACGGTATTTATACGGTACTTCAAAACACTACTACTACTCAGCAAGCTGTTTGTTTGCTTGCTTGTTTATTTATATATTTAGGTTTGATAACTTGGTAACGGGACTGGTCTGCAAACCCTTCTAAGTCAGCATACCCAAGCAAAAAGACAAAATACAGAATATATAGGTCTTTTCCTCTTATGCACTTCAGTATTATTCCTAATTGTTCTATCCTTAACAGTTTTATTCTGGTATCTGCCTCTCTGCTGTGGTCTAGCAGAATACTGTATTTACATTGTTGTACACAAATCATTGACACAACTCATTATGATGCTAGGTTAACCATTGTCCCTAAAGCATTTGCACAAGGCTTCAATGCTTTGTTGGGAACAGAGTGTTTTTACTTTAATTCTTTCAATGTAGACAATGAATTGAGCTGATTAGAAATATGATTCCAGGTGGAGGTCCTAATCTAGTAAAAGCATTTTCACCAATTGCAGTTTGGAAGGGTGCTCTGACAAGTGTAATGCCACCATCTGGGCTATTTCTTGAAGAGTAGGATTCTCTAAATAGCAATTTAGACTTTAAAGGAGGACAGCAGTTTAATTTTAGTATTGTGAATAGTAAGCAGCTGAACAGAAAAGAAGTTCAATTTGTAACAGTTAGCCAAAATAATTATTAAAAGAAATTGCTGTGGTGTGTATGGGGGCCTACAAGTTATGTAACTCTGAAATTTTTATTTTCAGCAATTTGAATCCTTTGAGTGTTGTAGGATGAGTAGTGGGGGGTAGTAAGAGTAGACTGTACTCAAGTTTAGGCAGCAATACATTTTTGCAATGGCTGTTCTGGTTGATAGAGTAAAGAGGTGAGTTATATTTTTATATAGTCATACCTGCTGTAGAACTTTACTAGTTATATTATCTGTATGTGTTGAGAAAATGAGACACAAATCTAGTATCAAGCATATGTGTTTGAAACCAGGATAATTACTGATGATATTTCCCATATAAAGCAAGATAGTTAGCAAGTTGGATGCTTTTTTAGGGGTTGCAAATAGCATCATATTTGTTTTGTTGGGTTGAGCAGAAGTTTTTTTGTAGATAACCACTGGCATGACTGGGAGAAAATTCTTTGCAATTGGGATTATAGGTCATGGTGTGATTTGTTGGTTTCTAACAATAAAATGTCATCTGCAAAAATGTTGTGGTCCAGTGTTGACAGAACCTTAATGACTTCATTGATGAATAGTGAGAAAAGAAGAGGGCCATGACCTTGAACCTAGAGAAACATTTATGTACCTTTTTTCAGAGTACTGATTACCTACATATATCTGAAAGGTTCTTTCTGAAAGGTAATTTTTTAAACCATGTGATAGTATTTTCCCCAAAGTTGTTAACACAGTGTGCCTGAAAGTATGCCATTGAAATGTAATAATGTTGAACTGTTAAATTCGATGAGTGCAGAATGTCCACTTTGTCATTGTGCAGTCATCAAACATTTTAAATGTACTACTGTAATTGAAGGGAAGGGACTGCTAGGATTGTTAGATTTGGGGAGCATGATTACACTAGTTAAAATCACAATATGGTTATGCATAAAACTATTAGCAGCCAGAAAGT